>NC_069501.1:1066373283-1066673283 GCF_027579735.1 Bombina bombina | reverse complement strand
TGGTTGTCCAAATATTCTATTTTGTTATTCAAGGACTGAATTAAACTATCCTGAGATGTCACTTTGGTGGTGAGCTTAGTTAGATTGGTGGAAGTTGATGCTTGGTCATCTTCAACCACAGTGATCCTGTCTTTCAGTGAGGATATATCTTTATGGAGCTCTTTGTATAATGTGCACACCTCGTGCATTACTACCTTTATGTCCTCCTTAGACGATAGATGACTGAGGTCCTCTTTAGTAACGTAATTTGGGGGCAGAGAGTCAGCGTTATGTGCTTCTGCCATTGTGGGCTGTTTGTCACTTGTGGTTTGACCCGCAGGTTCAGATCCCTGTTGTTCCTTTGGCTTTAGAAAGTGGCCCAATGTTCTGTTATTATTGCCTTTCTCCCCTCTGTTTTGCTTCTTATTGGGCATTCCAGAGTTTGTTGTTAATAGTATAAGACAGTCAATGTGATGCTTTTCCAGGGAGGCAATAAAAAGGTATACTGTAACCGTGTTTTCCTATGCTGGGATGATTAGTGGGAAAGTTTTCAGGCAGACTGCAGTATGTTGCTCTGTGAGTAAAGGTCTGGTAAGGATTACCGCCTTATTGGGGGCAGGGTATTTACTATGTGAATTTAGGCTTGTTCTGCCTTTATAGATAAAAGTGTATGCCCCAGAGTTAATGGTGGATTGTATTAAAGAGTTTATTATCTTTGGCTTGGGGCTTAATATTGAGGGTTTGCTTATTCTGCCCTGCTCCGGTCTCAGAGTGTGACTAATACTCTTAGTAACAGGGTTAGTCTGTATGAGCCTCTATTCTCCTCTGGGCCTCCCACTTGGCTCATGGCTGCCCTCCCTACAGTTACCCTCAAACAGACTGATGCTTTTTATTTGCCCTCAGTGATCCGTCTAAATCCCACCTTTGCTTAGTAATCTGGTGTTTTACACGATAGTTCTCACATACCTAGACCTCTGCATGTGTTGCGCTATCGTGTACTGCTTTTCACTGACCACCTCTACTATGAGTCGTCCCGTTTGACCCGATCTGTCCAGCGCCTGCCTGTTCTGATATTGCTTTGCAGCTGCGGTCCTGGATATCTACCATCTGCTGGTGTTAGGACCTGCCTTGGGGGTGCTCCGTCTGTCACAGTCTCACCTGCTGATGGTGCCGTTCCAGGCTATTGATGTGTGCTTCTGTTATGTTCTATGGTGCCTGGCCCAGGCCACATACCCTCCGATGTCTTTCTGCCCGTTTAGTTCAATGTCACAGCTTCGCTGACACTAAACATAATCTTTGTTATTCCCCTGCCTACTGGGTGTTGTTGTAGGTAGTGATTGAGATCCTACAAGCTCTTTTCTCTTGTAAGAGGTATCGAGTCCACGGATTCATCCATACTTGTGGGATATTCTCCTTCCCTACAGGAAGTGGCAAAGAGAGCACCCACAGCAGAGCTGTCTATATAGCTCTTCCCTTAGCTCCACTCCCCAGTCATTATATTTGCCTACTCTAAGTACTAGGAAGGGTAAAGTGAGTGTGGTGACGAAAATGTTAGTTTTTATTTTCTCAAGCAAAAGTTTGTTATTTTAAATGGTACCGGTGTGTACTATTTACTCTCTGGCAGAAAAGGGATGAAGATTTCTGCAAGGAGGATGATGATCTTAGCACTTTGTAACTAAGATCCACTGCTGTTCTCACAAAGGCTAAAGACTACAGGAAAACTTCAGTTGGGGGAACGGTTTGCAGGCTAAACTGCATTGAGGTATGTTCAGTCTATTTTTTTCTAGACAAGACTGTGTTAATTCTAGAAAAGGCTGGCAATATCCCCATGAGGGAAGGGTAAGCTGTATTCAGACACTTGGTAGGAATCCCAGCTTGCATGAAGGGCTCATCTGAAGGTGTCACTGGTGACACTGATAGGAAAAACTTTTGTTTATTTATAAAAAAATGCAAATATAACGTTTTTTGAGGGACTTTAAGGGGTCATTGTGGCTTGTTTAAGGGTTATTAACCTTCATTGCTAGTTTAAGAAACACTCTGTTGTGTTTCTTTTAGGCCCCAAAACATTGAGTGAGGTGGGAGGGGCCTATTTTCGCGCCTCAGTTGCGCAGTTTCTTTTCCTCAGAGACATCCAGCTGCTTCTCCAGAGGTTCCTACTGTGTTTGAGGGCTGTAAAGAAGTTTTTTTCCCCACTAATCGTTCCTAAAGGGCAGGTAGGCGACACAGCAGAGCTGTGGCAAGGTGCTGAACGTTTTTTTACCGTTTTTTGACGTTTTGTCAATCCGGTTGTTACATTAAGGGGTTAATTGTTTATTTGCATAGCTGTGCAAAGTTACTAAGGCTTTATGATGCTACTGTAAAAATGTCGTTGAGTTTACTGCTTTTTTACACTGTTTTGCAGAGTTTGTGCAGCTTTTTTTCTCTTAAAGGCACAGTACCGCTTTTTTCTAAGTGTTATTTGCTTTGATTAAAGTGTTTTCCAAGCTTGCTTGTTACATTACTAGCCTGTTTAACATGTCTGACACCAAGGAAAATCCTTGTTCAATGTGTTTAGAAGCCATTGTGGAACCCCCTTTTAGAATGTGTCCCACTTGCACTGATATGTCTATAAATTATAAAGAGCATATTTTAGCACTTAAAAATATTGCAATAGATGATTCTCAGAAAGAAGGAAATGAGGGTTTAACATCTAGCTCTCCCCAAGTGCCACAACCAGTAACGCCCGCACAAGTGACGCCTAGTACCTCTAGTGCGTCAAATTCATTTACTTTACAAGACATGGCCACAGTTATGAATACAACCCTCACAGAGGTTTTATCCAAACTGCCTGGTTTACAAGGAAAGCGTGACAGCTCTGGGTTAAGAACAAATGCTGAGCCGTCTGACGCTTTAGTAGCCGTATCCGATATACCCTCACAATGTTCTGAAGTAGGGGTAAGGGATTTCTTATCTGAGGGAGAAATTTCTGATTCAGGAAGGACGCTCCCTCAGACAGATTCTAATATGACGGCCTTTAAATTTAAGCTTGAACACCTCCGCTTATTGCTCAGGGAGGTATTAGCGACTCTAGATGATTGTGACCCTATAGTGGTCCCAGAGAAATTGTGTAAAATGGACAAATACTGGTTCCTGTTTACACTGATGTTTTTCAAGTCCCTAAGAGGATTGTGAATATTGTTACTAAGGAGTGGGATAGACCAGGTATTCCGTTCGCTCCCCCTCCTGTTTTTTAGAAAATGTTTCCCATATCTGACACCATACGGGACTCGTGGCTGACAGTTCCTAAGGTGGAGGGAGCTATTTTTACTCTGGCTAAGCATACAACTATACCTATCGAAGACAGTTGTGCTTTCAAAGATCCTATGGATAAAAAATTAGAGGGTCTCCTGAAGAAAATTTTTGTTCATTAGGGTTTTCTTCTCAAACCTATTGCGTGCATTGTTCCTGTAACTACTGCAGCTGCTTTCTGGTTCGAGGCTCTAGAAGAGGCTCTTCAGATGGAGACTCCTTTAGAGGATATTATGGACAGAATTAAGGCCCTTAAGTTGGCTAATTTTTTCATTACAGATGCCGCTTTCCAACTGGTTAAATTAGCGGCAAAGAATTCAGGTTTTGCCATTTTAGCACGCAGGGCGTTATGGCTTAAGTCCTGGTCTGCTGATGTGTCATCAAAATCTAAACTTTTGAACATCCCTTTCAAAGGTAAGACCCTATTCGGGCCTGAACTGAAAGAGATTATTTCAGACATCACTGGAGGGAAAGGCCATGCCCTCCCTCAGGATAGAACAAATAAAATGAGGACCAAACAAAATAATTTTTGTTCCTTTCGGAACTTCAAGGGTGGTCCCGCTTCAGCTTCCCCTGCTGCAAAGCAAGAGGGGAATTTTGCCCAATCCAAGTCAGTCGGGAGACCTAACCAGGCTTGGAACAAGGGTAAACAGGCCAAGAAGCCTGCAGCTGCCTCTAAGACAGCATGAAGGGGTATCCCCCGATCCGGGTCCGGATCTAGTAGGGGGCAGACTCTCTCTCTTCGCTCAGGCTTGGGCAAGAGATGTTCATGATTCCTGGGCCTTAGAAATTGTGTCCCAGGGATATCTTCTGGACTTCAAAGACTCTCCCCCAAGGGGGAGATTTCACATTTCTCAATTGTCTACAAACCAGACAAAGAGAGAGGCGTTCTTACGCTGTGTAGAAGACCTACATACCATGGGAGTAATCCGCCCAGTTCCAAAAGCGGAACAAGGGCTAGGGTTTTACTCAAACCTGTTTGTGGTTCCCAAAAAAGAGGGAACTTTCAGACCAATCTTGGATCTCAAAATTCTAAACAAATTCCTCAGAGTACCATCATTCAAGATGGAGACTATTCGGACTATTCTACCGTTGATCCAGGAGGGTCAATATATGACTACCGTGGACTTAAAGGATGCGTTTCTACACATCCCTATTCACAGAGATCATCATCAATTCCTCAGATTTGCCTTTCAGGACAGGCATTACCAGTTTGTGGCCCTTCCCTTCGGGTTGGCCACGGCTCCCAGAATTTTCACAAAGGTGCTAGGGTCACTTTTGGCGGTTCTAAGACCGCGGGGCATAGCAGTGGCGCCTTATCTAGACAACATCTTGATTCAGGCGTCGACTTTCCAGCTAGCCAAGTCTCACACGGACATCGTGTTGGCTTTTCTGAGATCTCACGGGTGGAAGGTGAACATAAAAAAGAGTTCTCTCTTCCCTCTCACAAGAGTTTCCTTCCTAGGGACTCTGATAGACTCGGTAGAAATGAAAATATTTCTGACGGAGGTCAGAAAATCAAAGCTCTTAACCACTTGCCGAGCTCTTCATTCCACTCCTCAGCCATCAGTGGCTCAGTGTATGGAGGTAATCGGACTCATGGTGGCGGCAATGGACATAGTTCCTTTTGCCCGCCTACACTTCAGACCACTGCAACTATGCATGCTCAAACAGTGGAATGGGGATTATGCAGATTTATCTCCTCAACTGCATCTGGACCAGGAGACCAGAGATTCTCTTCTCTGGTGGTTGTCTCAGGACCACCTGTCTCAGGGAATGTGTTTCCGCAGGCCGGAGTGGCTCATAGTAACGACAGATGCCAGCCTGCTAGGCTGGGGTGCAGTCTGGAACTCTTTGAAAGCACAGGGCTTATGGTCTCGGGAGGAAACTCTACTCCCGATAAACATTCTAGAACTGAGAGCGATATTCAATGCGCTCCAGGCGTGGCCTCAGCTAGCTGCGGCCAAATTCATCAGATTTCAGTCGGACAACATCACGACTGTAGCTTATATCAATCATCAAGGAGGAACACGGAGTTCTCTAGCGATGATGGAGGTAACCAAAATAATCAGATGGGCAGAGGATCACTCTTGCCATCTCTCAGCAATCCATATCCCAGGGGTAGAGAACTGGGAGGCGGATTTCCTAAGTCGTCAGACTTTTCATTCGGGGGAGTGGGAACTCCATCCGGAGGTATTTGCCCAGCTGACTCAGCTATGGGGCACACCAGAATTGGATCTGATGGTGTCCTGTCAGAATGCCAAACTTCCTCGTTACGGGTCCAGGTCCCGGGATCCCCAGGCGGTACTGATAGATGCTCTAGCAGTGCCCTGGTCCTTCAATCTGGCCTATGTATTTCCACCGTTTCCTCTCCTCCCACGTCTGGTTGCCAGAATCAAGCAGGAGAGAGCTTCGGTGATTTTGATAGCACCTGCATGGCCACACAGGACTTGGTATGCAGACCTAGTGGACATGCCATCGATTCCACCGTGGACTCTGCCAATGAGGCAGGACCTTCTAATCCAAGGTCCATTCACGCATCCAAATCTAATTTCTCTGTGTCTGACTGCTTGGAGATTGAACACCTGATTCTATCAAAGCGTGGTTTCTCTGAGTCGGTCATTGATACCCTGATTCAAGCTAGAAAGCCTGTCACCAGGAAGATTTATCATAAGATTTGGCGCAAATATTTTTATTGGTGTGAATCCAAGGGTTTCTCATGGAGTAAGATTAGGATTCCTAGAATATTGTCCTTTCTCCAAGAAGGATTGGAGAAGGGATTATCAGCTAGTTCCTTAAAAGGACAAATATCTGCTTTGTCTATTCTTTTACACAAACGTCTGGCAGATGTCCCAGACGTTCAAGCATTTAGTCAGGCCTTGGTCAGGATCAAGCCTGTATTTAAACCTGTTGCTCCACCTTGGAGCCTAAACTTAGTTCTTAAAGTTCTTCAAGGGGTTCCGTTTGAACCTAAGCATTCCATAGATATTAAGCTTCTATCATGGAAAGTTTTGTTTTTAGTAGCTATCTCTTCGGCTCGAAGAGTTTCTGAGCTCTCTGCTTTACAGTGTGACTCACCTTACCTTGTTTTCCATGCAGATAAGGTGGTTTTGCGTACCAAACCTGGGTTTCTTCCTAAGGTTTCTAATAGGAATATCAATCAGGAAATTGTTGTTTCTTCACTGTGTCCTAATCCTTCATCAAAGAAGGAACGTCTGTTGCACAATCTTGATGTGGTTCGTGCTTTAAAGTTCTACTTACAAGAAACTAAAGATTTCCGTCAAACATCTTCATTGTTTGTTGTTTATTCTGGTAAACGGAGAGGTCAAAAGGCTACGGCTACCTCTCTTTCCTTTTGGCTGAAAAGCATCATCCGTTTGGCTTATGAGACTGCTGGCCAGCAGCCTCCTGAAAGAATTACTGCTCATTCTACTAGAGCAGTGGCTTCCACATGGACTTTTAAAAATGAGGCTTCTGTTGAACAGATTTGTAAGGCGGCGACTTGGTCTTCGCTTCATACTTTTTCCAAATTTTACAAATTCGATACTTTTGCTTCTTCGGAGGTTATTTTTGGGAGAAAGGTTCTACAAGCAGTGGTGCCTTCCGTTTAAGGTACCTGTCTTGTCCCTCCCTTCACCCGTGTCCTAAAGCTTTTATATTGGTATCCCACATGTATGGATGAATCCATGGACTCGATACATCTTACAAGAGAAAACATAATTTATGCTTACCTGATAAATTTATTTCTCTTGTGATGTATCAAGTCCACGGCCCGCCCTGTTTATTTAAGACAGGCAGTATATTTTTATTTAAAAAACTTCAGTCACCACTGCACCCTATAGTTTCTCCTTTTTCTTCCTAGCCTTCGGTCGAATGACTGGGGGGTGGAGCTAAGGGAGGAGCTATATAGACAGCTCTGCTTTGGGTGCTCTCTTTGCCACTTCCTGTAGGGAAGGAGAATATCCCACAAGTATGGATGAATCCGTGGACTCGATACATCACAAGAGAAATAAATTTATCAGGTAAGCATAAATTATGTTTTTACACACTTTTTGTGCCACGGGGCTCAGGAGCTCTATCACAAAGCTGCCATCGTCCTGCGTGGCTAAGCTCTGCCCCCCCCCGATAAGGTGGTTTTACGTACGAAACTAGGTTTTCTTCCTAAGGTTGTTTCTGATCGGAACAGTAATCAGGAGATTGTTGTTCCTAATCCTTCTTCTCAGGAGGAGCGACTTCTACAGTATCTGGATGTGGTCCGTGCTTTGAAGTTTTACCTACAGGCGACAAAGGACTTTCGTCAGTCTTCTTCTTTATTTGTGATTTTCTCTGGGAAAACGTAAGGGACAGAAAGCTACGGCTGCTTCTCTTTCTTTTTGGTAAAGAGTATCATACGCTTTGCATATGAGACTGTGGGACATCAGCCTCCTGAAAAGATTACGGCTCATTCCACGAGGGCTGTTGCTTCTTCATGGGCATTCAAAAACGAAGCTTCTGTGGAATAGATTTGCAAGGCTGAAACTTGGTCCTCTCTACACACATTTACAAAATTCTACAAATTTGACACTTTTGCCTCGGCTGAGGCCGCTTTTGGGAAAAAGTTCTTTAAGCAGTAGTGCCTTCCGTTTAGGTGCCCTGTCTTGTCCCTCCCGTATCATCTGTGTACTCTAGCTTGGGTATTGGATCCCATTAGTAATTGAGATGATCCGTGGACTCATCGTGTCTTAAAAAAGAAAAGAACATTTATGCTTACCTGGTAAATTTATTTCTTTTTTGACACGATGAGTCCACGGCCCGCCCTGTTTCTTGTAAGACAGGTTGTGGGTTATTGTAAACTTCAGACACCTCTGCACCTTGGCTTTTCTTTTCTCTTCCTAACTTTGGTCGAATGACTGGAGTGGGAGGGAGGGGAGTAGCTATTTAACAGCTCTGCTGTGGTGCTCTTTGCCGCCTCCTGCTGACCAGGAGGTGAATATCGCATTAGTTATTGAGATGATCCGTGGACTCATCGTGTCAAAAAAGAAATAAATTTATCAGGTAAGCATAAATTTTCTTTTCTTTCAGCATTTCTGAAATACAAATTTGTTTGACAAAATATACAATATGCATATTTTCCCTTATTTTATTTTTATTTTTCAAGTAATTATCTCCAAATTGTGAGACAGCACTCACAATTTTATCAGTCACAGAACTCTGGGGATGACTTTTTATTAGACAATAAATAGTATTCTTAAAATCAACCTTAAAGGGACATTATACACTCATTTTTTCTTTGCATAAATGTTTTGTAGATGATCTTTTTATATAGCCCATAAAGTT
The DNA here is from genome assembly GCF_027579735.1 of Bombina bombina. Classification (NCBI taxonomy): domain Eukaryota; kingdom Metazoa; phylum Chordata; class Amphibia; order Anura; family Bombinatoridae; genus Bombina; species Bombina bombina. The sequence continues at coordinate 1,066,664,700 of NC_069501.1, read as the reverse complement.
CTTTGTTTTTTTTCATATGTATAGTTTTGCTTATTTTTAAACAACATTACTCTGATTTTCAGACTCCAAACCAAGCCCCAAAGTTTTAGGGGAATACCGACAGATACCTACTCCAGCTTGCTCCTGTTTGTGTAAAGGGTCTTTTCATATGCAATAGAAGGGGGAGTGGGGGGAGTGTCTTATTTCCTACTTGCAGTGGGCTTTCCAGCTACCTTTTCAACAGAGCTAAACTTAGAGCTTCTAAGTAAGTTTTGAAACAGTTTTATACTGGATTTTTATATCAGTAGCTGTGCATATTATGCTTTATAGTAGTGTCTATTACATGCAGTTATATGAAAATTAGTGTATACTGTCCCTTTAATTTTATTGCATATGGGTCCAAGTACAAAAAAAAAGGATAACACTCTCCTTGTACCCATACGCAGTCAAATAAAGGTTTTTTAAAATATATAATTATATAAGTACCTACATGATCTCAAGCTGTAGGTACTGACAAAGGTAATGACAAACACTATGTACTAGATACGTTTACACTTTTTTAGGATGTTTTGGGCAGACTTCTTGGGCCTATGGTTATTATCTGCTGTCAAAATCTATTTTCTATTGAAAAATTAAAAATGATCTATTTTCTATTGAAAAATTAAAAATGATCAATGTTTGTATGGCCACAATTTTTCAGCTGGGCTTATATTTTGGATGTAGGTGCTGTTAAGTAAGCTCCTTTGACATGATTACAAAAGTTATCTCATCTAATGTCAATCTTGAAAGGCCCTAACAGGAGCATATGCAGGGGAATAGTAAAAGTATTAGCAGGACTATACTAATAGAATTCAAAGGACAGTGACGTCATTAAACTTTTATGATTCAGAGTAAGCAGTTTTCAACAATTTTCCAATTTACTTCTATTGTCTCATTTGCTTTGTTTCTTTGGTATCCTTTGTTGAAGAGCATACCTATTTTGGCTCGGGAGTAGCAATGCATTACTGGGAGCTAGCTGCTTGTTGGTGGCTGCACATATATGCCCTGTTCAGCTAGCTGCCAGTAAACCATTCCTGCTCCTTCAACAAAGGACCCCAAGAGAACTAAACACATTTGATAATAGAAGTCAATTGAAAAGATGTTTAAAGTTTTATGCTCTATATGAATCATGAAAACAATTGAGTTTCATGTACCTATAATATTAGGTCTTAACTCACATGTGTGCTAAGATACCATTTGAATTAAATATATATTGTTAAAACAGTTTTCTTCATAAACGGGAAGAGTCCATAGCTGCATTCATTACTTTTGGGAATTCAGAACCTGGCCACCAGGAGTAGGCAAAGACACCCCAGCCAAAGGCTAAAATACCTCCCCCACTTCCCTCATCCCCCAGTCATTCTTTGCCTTTCGTCACAGGAGGTTGGCAGAGAAGTGTCGGAAGATTTAAGATAGTCTCTTATGGAGGGTAGTACCCTTCAAAATGGGACTGGAGTTTTAAGTAATCCTGTCAGTCTCTCAGTGAAAGCATGGATGAATGTTAGAATCCGGAGATGCAGGGAGAGTTTTCTGCGAAACCATCCCGACTCATGTTAACAGCTCCCTAGAAATCAGCGTTAACAAGTTTCGCTGCCTGCTTTCTTCACTCAAGTCCATGTCAGAAGCGAAGCTACGATCTGTCACACTTGAAGGGCAGTGTTCCTGTTCCACGGTGTAGATTCCGGTAAAATCATTTCATTTTACTTCGATGATGTGAATGTAATGTAAACGAAGAAGTCAGGGTCTCAGTGGGACTCCTTTATCTTTATGGAATCATGGGTTAATATCTCCTGTGGGGGGTTATTGAACATGGGGGACTTTAATCATGTTTGTTAGGTAATTTTGTCTGCTAATGTGTAGTAAAATTTGGGCTCGTGGCTATATCGGAACATAGCCTTTTTGTCAGGCTTGGCGGCCTTGGCGCGCTTTTTTCTGGCCTGCACGGTGTACCTTGTGACTAGGCGTGGTCATGTTCTGTGTGGCGACGGAGAGAATCTGCTCGCTAGTTGTCTGGGTCACAGGAGGTGGTGAATGCCCCAGCCATTGGGGGGTGTAAGGTGCCATTTTTATTTTTTTCTCTCCATAAGTGTCTATCACCAAGTTATGGAGGACTCTGATTTTTTGAAGACAGATGTCTCTGATTCAGATTCAACTTCTTGTGAAGAGTATGAAATGGTCCGGGTAATCCATGCCCATCAGTTATGTTCCGAATGCCGCTTTAGAGTGCTCTCTTCTCCTGGAACAGGGAACTTAGAGTCTGACGAGCCATGGGATCCCATCTCCTGTGAGGCGCGTCCCCATGAAACTTCCTTGGCTACGCAAGCAGGTGTGCCTAATGCCGTTACCCCTTCTCTGGAAAGTGGCTTGTTTCCTCCAGAGGTTACGGCACGGTTTCCGCATGGCCATATCTATCGTGTTGGCTCATTTAAATCTTCCAGAGAGGGAGGTGTTGCTGAGATACTGTCTGTGTTCTGCTAACCAGGGCTCATCAGGCGTGGGATCGCCTGGGTCAGGTAAGCTATCTGGGGAAGCAGTTTCCTCTGAGGCTTCAGGGGTCCAACCCTGGGGGTCGGGGTCGTTACTTCCCCTGGCAGAGGTAATTCTTGCTTTTCATTATAGACTGGCGCGCCTTCGTGTCCTGCTGTGGCATGTTTTGGCGGTGCTGGAGGATCCCAGTCTTAATAGGTTGGGGGATCCACGGTCTTCTGTTCCAGACGGCAAGCTGGGTTAGATGTGTGGGGATGTAGTTAATCTCCTTATCATCTCCAATTTCCTTTTTTTTGGGGGGTATCTTATTCCAGTTCTGAACTTTAAAGGAATGGGGTCTCTGATTGGCTGGTCCTGTTACTGTACCCATTCTTCTTGGGTGTTCACCTGCAGGTGCTGCCTTCTTTTTTTTTATCCAGTTAGGATGGGTTTTATTTATTTTGGAAGTTTATGTCTGTTATAATTTTTCCGCTGTGAAACATTTCTTCTCTGGAATTTGATACTGGCGATTTTGTGGTCGCTTGAGCACTTCCGCGGAAGTCACATGTTAAGAATTCCGTACATTGTTATGTTCTTAGTTTTTGTCGATCCTATGGGATCTTGATTTTTCTGTGACCTGGGTCAGTTTTGAATGCCCTATGTAGCAGGTCCTGGTCGGGCGCTAATCTCTGTTCCTTACGGCTTATGTCATCATTGGGGTGCCGGTGTAACTGGCTGCCTTGTTCGATGGTCAGTTTCTCACTCGGATGAGGAGTTAGTTTCCCTTTGGTTTCTCTTCAGATCAAATTATGCTTTTGATTTTTGCTAGAGTGTTCGTGAAGTGGAACTGCCATGAGCTTCAAAATTTTTTGAGGCTCTGCCCATGCAGGGCTACATATAGAGGGACCTTCCATACCCAGTTGACAGGCTGGTTCTCGTCTCTTATTTTAAGAAGGAACATCAGACTAGGTGTTCCTTACAGCGAGTACCCTTTCACTATGGTTTACATTGTGATTTGCAGGCGACCGAAGGATTGCACTCCGTCCTCGCTGGCCTGTTTCTATTTGTTGGTGAGGGGCCAGAGTGGATCCTGCTAAGGATTGCTCTGGGTAATGTTCCTCGTCTTCTCTTTAAAGTCTTCTTTGGAATTGTCCTTTTGGACCTGTTTTCCTTGTTGACAGTATCTCTTCCTTCGGGTTGAGGCTTATTGGGCCCTTTTTTGTCTCCTTTCCTTGGGGTTGGCCTTTGGTCAGCTGTTTCAGGAAGTAGGACCTTTGGGTTTTTCTACTTCCGGGATTCCATCTGCTCCCATATTTTTGGAGTTTGCAGATTAGGGTGTTCCCTTTTTACTGTTTTTGCCCCTGCTTAGACGTTTTTTTTTTTTTTTTTTTACCCGTCTGGGGTTATAATGTTAGTTCATTTGTTATTCCTTGAACTGTAGGGGCTTCCAGGAGAAGGATCCTGGGGGGATTTTGGAGACTATGGTCCTATTTTTAAACCAGAATGTCTGGGGTTGAGCTCTGTTCTATTGACGTTTCCTTAGTGTTTGGACTTAGTGCTGTTGTCCTTAGTGCCTTAGGGTTAACCAGAGTGGCTGTGCGGCTCTCATCATTGCCTAGCATCCTTTTTAATTCGGGACTTGTTTCCCGTTGTAGGTGTCTTAAGCACTCTGTGTCTGGGACTCTTACCTGAGAGTTCAGTGTCCAAGGTGCCTTGGATATAACTGTGATGCATCGTCTGGGGTGCGAAGTCTGCTCCGGAGGGGTAACCCGGTGGTTCCTCAAGCGGGTAGTACATTTGTAAGCCGGCTCCAAGTTCTGTGTGTCTGGGTTTATTTGTTTGTTTGTATTTTAACATTTTATGAAGCCTGATGAAACAGCTATCTGCTGAGAAACGCGTTGCCTGTTATTATTTTATAATTTTTATTAAAATCAACTTTTAATATTTTGAACACTTGCTGCATTTTTCTTTGGGACATATATCTTTTATCCCTCTCTGGAGGAATATTCGCTTATTTGGACCAGCTGTGGGATCCTTTGTACCTTTGGATCCATTTGTATCTCTGGCTAGAAGTCTGTTGGGTGACTGAATTGACCCCTTCATGCCTCTATAGCACCACAAGAGGTGCTTCACACTTTGTGAGTATTATTCCTCTCTTTGCTTGTATTGAAACCTTTGCATCAGCAATACTAGGCCATATTGGCACCTGTGTCTTCCTCTCGCCTATATAGACATCAGTTCCTGTGCAGGAGGTTGGTCTTCTGGGTGACCCTATAGATCCCAGACCGTATATATAGCACTAATTGAGGTGCTCTACTAAATGTGAGTTTACTCATCACCTTAAGATTTATTCATCTCTGAACAAACAATATTGGGCCATGTGGCGCTTCTGTTTTTTCTTCTCATTTATTTGTCCTGGTCCTTGTTTTTGACTGGACTTTTTGGAGTTCTGTTCCAGATCCCTTAAAGTGGCTTGGTTCCGCAACATCTTCGGTTCCTACCAGCGCATATTTTTCTCTTCTTAGAGAATTAGTCTTCTACTGGACTGGTCGTAGTGGCTGGATGTTTTGGTCATCTGGTACTTGACTTGTGGAGTCTGCCTACAGCTTAACGCTCCATGCCTGTGTGCAGGTGTGGTGTGCTGGTGCGCGGAGGCACTGTGCTGATTTCGTTTTCCCTCCTTGGGTCGGATTTGGATGGTGTCCCACCATGGCTTAGTGGTGGTCTATGCTTCCTTGAAACCTGAAGCTCAAGAGTTTAAATACAGCTGTGGCTGTAATTTCATTATGTTGGTCTTGCAAATACCCTTGCCTAAGGCATCTTTATCCATAGTATCCAACTGCTGAAGGGAGGTACTTTTCTTCCACTGTTCAGTGGGGGTGTCCCCCCTGCTTTTATCAGTCACTTTTGGTGCTGGATCCATTGCCCGGAGCGAGGGTCAGGGATCTGTCGGATCTATTGATCTTTGGCTGCATATCATAGTCGATATTGTGAGCCTTCCTTAAGAGAAGGCTTTGCGGTAGATCCTTCTCGGCAGGTAGTTTCTGTACTGTTTTTCCGGGTTCTGCTCTCTTCATTTCGGTCCTTTTTTTCGGAAGGAGTTGTTCTGCACTCTTAGAGTCCTTTTTCTTGAGGATGGTCCTGTGCAGTCTAATGCCTAGGGTTGGCGACTTTGACCGCTAAGTCCTCCGTTGCTGCAGGACGCCTGTGGCTTTGGAGGAGTATATTCAATTATTTTGATACTGTTTCAGCGGCTTCCAGGGACAGTTTTGCCTTTGGTTGTTCTTCCTGGGTGCGAGTTGGGGAGAGGTTTTCCTTCTCCCTTTCAGTTTTAGGGCATTAATTAATCCTTGGCTTCTATGCAGATAGGGATTTCTCCCTTTGCCCTGTTTGGCGGTAGTTTTTTTTTCATTGGTTTTGCTTTCTTTCGTCTTGGTTACTCTTTTGGAGTTACTTTTGGGGTTTCTTTCGCACTAGTCTCTGCAGGACTTTGTTTCCTCAGGGGCTTTTTGGTCCGGTCGAGTCTAATAACCTCAGTGGTCTTTTGCAAAGGCCTTGCTGGTTCTAACTGTTAGGCAGTTACTTGGGTTGTCAGAATGGGCTGCCTTTTGTACCCGCCCGTTTTGCATTCAGTGTCCTCTATAGCTTGGGTATTATTTTCCCACAAGTAATGAATGCAGCTGTGGACTCTCCCCGTTTATAAAGAAAAAAATAAATTATGCTTACCTGATCATTTTCTTTTCTTCGGACGGGGAGAGTCCACAGCTCACCACCCGTGTTTTTTGTATGGGGCGGCTGTCATTTTGTGTTTTGTTCTTCTGGCACCTTTTTCACCCTGATATGTCTTCTACTGTTCCTTGTTCCCCATGGCAGAATGATTGGGGGATGAGGGAAGTGGGGGAGGTATGTTAGCCTTTGGCTGGGGTGTCTTTGCCTCTTCCTGGTGGCCAGGTTCTGAATTCCCAAAAGTAATGAATGCAGCTGTGGACTCTCCCCGTCCGAAGAAAATAAAATTATCAGGTAAGCATAATTTAAGTTTTTGTCTATGGTGTGTGAAGAGAATATTCATATAAATGACAGACAATAAAAAATGTAATCTTTTTGCAGTGATATATTATGTGTTAATAAAAGTATCAACTGATTTACAATATTTTACAAATTTTTAATAAATTGTTAAGTAAAGCCCATAATCTTTTCTTTTTTTTACCCAAAATCCCCAATGAGTCCAGGCGCTGGTATTACAAGTTAGGTGCAATGAGAACGCAACCTCACAAGAGCGCGCTTCCATAGGCTCCCATGGGAGCCTCGTTCTCATGCTGTCAGACATGGCATCAGAACTAGCCCAGCAAAAGGGATAAGTTGTGCAGATATGGGCAGCAGATTGGTAATTATATATGTATATATTGTGTATATATGTATATGTAACACCTCACACACCTGCCAACTTTAGCCCTCATTATTTTGGGGCCAATTGGGTTTATTTTGAAAATTAACCAGATATCTGATCTCTGGTTAATTTTCTTAGTGCTAATTGCTACCACAAGCTTGTGGTAGCAATAACCAGCCACTTGTAATGGCTAGTTACTTATTGCGCGCCCGCAAAGGGGCAAATTAAATTAGCACTCCACTTGTAGTCTAGGCCTATGTGATTATCCCCCACAAAATGGCTAAATAATAACTTTTTGCGGCAGGGCCCCAGAGGAGGCATTGCAGTGCCTGAGTAGTAAACAGATGGCAACTTAAAACTTAGCTTGCTCAAGATATCCTGCTCTTGAGCTGCACAATAGTATGTAATGTAAGTTGCAATAGTCAGTGTAAGATAAGTTAATGTTTTGGTGGTGTATTAGATGAAGAATGGACACATTTAAAGAGAAGTTACATAAAAGAGAGTAGCAGGATTTTTATAGTGCTGTGGGATATAGTAGTTTACCCTGGTATACGGTCTTGGTGTGCCGTTTGATTTAGGGCGTGATAGTGCAGAATCAAGAGTCAGTTGGGACTTGGATAAAATGGTGATTACTAATTCTGGTGTGTGACATGTAGTGATGGTTTCAGTAGAAGCCAAGTTTACTGAGCTATAAGTAGTGTGAGGACATTAAGCAAATCATACAATAATTAGAGTGGGATGTGCGAAGAGAAATAGAGGGAGAATAGAAGGGGTACTGGAACCCAAAGTAACTTATTTTAAACTAAAATTCTATCAATACATAAACCATTCCAGGCAAAGTATTCCTATAAAACAGGGCTTTATTAGACTATTATTCGGCCCTTAATCATATTGTGGCTGCACCGGCTTGTGTTGAATGCTGAGGAAAGCTCTAGAATAACAGCAAGTAGATTATTAGTAGTCTTTATCAGAACCATTTCTCTGTTTAGGGTGAGGGTCAATTTAATAACGGAAGGTTGAGGTTAGATTAAAAGTGGACTTCTTTACTATGAGTGTGATAACCACATGCTTATAAGTATCAGTGGGGAGAGAGAAATTGGAAGATAGAGATATTGCTGGGACTAGAATAGCAAAGAGAGATGGAAGAACGTGGGAGAGAATGTGTTCGAGGGCATAGGTAGTGAGGTCAAAATCCATTGTCCAACATGGATAGATACTTCTAATTGGGTCAATTTTACTCCTGCAATGGTCTGCAGGATTTTGGGTAGAGGGACTGGAAGATAGCAAAGGTGCAGGAAGATAGATAAGGAATTGAAAACAGGTGCCTTGAGTTTGTTGGCAGACTAGATACAAGGGGGTGATATGAGCAGAGCCTAGTGACTAGCTGAGTTATTCACTCCATGGAGTCCTTAAAGGCGCATAAACATTGTATTTGAAATGCCAACCAATGGCATATAAAGTGCACACACATTCTCATGTCAGTCTTTCAAGTATGTGTTTAGGTATCAGTCTAATATGAACAATAACATATGAGTAAAGAGGTTAAAATAGTTGTCTACTAAGTAAAAAAAAACAGCTCTCTATATATCAGCTGCATCATGCATTTAATTGGAGGTTTTCATTACAAAGTAGCAGCTATCCTTTGTTATGTGAAAAGAGTGAGACAACTAAGCTGAATATATCATAGTAATATGTCTATACATTTATATGCTGTACCTTTAAGATTTCATTTTGTACTAGTATGTTCTATATGTTTTGTTTCCGAGCCACTGGTCTCGGTTTTGCTCCCCTGGTTTGTTGTTTTTTTGGGATTCTGAGCAATTGGGAGGAGCTGTAGGAGACTACAGCAGAATTGTTTTGCTATTTCTATAACACTTTTTTATTTATTCCATTGTTACCCACTTCTTATGGCCTAAGTAAAACACAGACTGTTACTAAATAGCTGCTTTTTTATTTATTTTACTTATCCAGATTTTGTAATTCTACAAAGCTGGCTGTGGTTGTTCTGTGTTGAGTTTTTTTTTAATTCTCCTTAAGAGTTGCCTTATAAGGGCAGCAGTGTATTTTAAGTCATTTGGTGCCAATAAATCATATTGTTCAAGAACACTACTTGAAGGAAAAGCAAAGCTGAGCACAGAAGATCATCATCATGCAGTAAAGCTATTTTTAAAGCTGCATTTTATGTTAAAACTTCCACTGCAAGACTGAAATTCAGGATTTTACACTTTAGTCTTCCAAAGGGGCACACGGGCAGGGATTTCATGATCTCTGTGATTCAGCAATGATGAGAAAATCCGAGGCTAGAGGCTGAGCTGATTATTGAGATGCGTGAACTTTAAAGGGACGTAAAACTCAAATCAATAAGAATTAAACAATATTCAAGATATCTTTCATGCAAAACAATTCTGCTTATCCTATGCCCCCTAGGGAGTCAAAAAGCACAGTTTGTAACCCTAAGTATGCTTCATATTGCGCAATCCATCTATATCTTATCTCCCTTAATTGTGGCCATTATATTATCTAATTCTTTAGAGCATGTCATTTATGACTAGTGACCCTTTAATGCTATGGGGCTAAATTATCAAGCTCCAAGCGCCAGAAACAAAAGTTATGAAGCAGTGGTCTAAAGTAACCTGTCCGCCTGCTCTGAGGAAGCAGACAGACCACCAGAAATCAACCCGATCGAATACGATCGGGTTGATTGACACCCCCTGCTAGCGGTCGATTGGTTGCAAATCTGTAGGGGGCGGCATTGCACCAGCATGATAAATGCCGAGAGCATATTTATCGATGTGCAGCGGACAAGATCCGCAGTTATGGATCATGTCCGCTTGCACCGTCTTAAAGGAATCTTTCATGATTCTGATAGAGCAGGAAATTTTTCTTCATTCTCTTGGTATCTTTATTTGAAATGCAAGAATGTAAATTTAGATGCTGGAACTTTTTTGGTGAATAACCTGGGTTATTCTTGCTGATTGGTGGATAAATTCATCCACCAATAATAATGCTGTCCAGAGGCTGAACCAAAAAAGAAGCTTAGATGCCTTCTTTTTCAAATAAAGATAGCTAGTGAACGAAGAAAAATTGATAATAGGGGTAAATTAGAAAGCTTAAAATTGCATGCTCTATCTGAATCACTAAAGAAAAAATTTGGGTTCAGTGTCCCTTTAAATAGGCCCCTATAAGTTTATTCTCCACAAAGAGGTTACACATACAGTAGAAATACAGCTAGGAAACTGACGCTTATCCAATCAACAGCATAATTCACACAGTTGTGCGATCAGCATCAGATTCAGCTCAGGATCAGCATTGCTCTGTGGGTCCAGAGTGGTATTTCTACTGTGTGTGATCCAAGAATTATGATGAAGTAATTATGCTAACAAAACTTTATTCACTTTGGTTCCTCTGACATCTCTGTACATCAGTCAATAGATTTCTACAGTTAGGCAGAATATGCATTGCACTGCACAATTCAGTTAAAGGGATATTAAAGTCAAAATTAAACTTTCAAGATTTGGATAGAGCATTCAATTTTGAAACTGTTCAATTTACTTTTGTTATCAAGTTTACTTTATTCTCTTTGGATTCTTTGTTGAAGAGCATACCTAGGTGGGCTTATTAGCAGCAATATGGACTGCTGTGAGCAAGATGGTGATTGGTGGCTAAACACACGTTTCTTGTCATTTGCTCACTCCCAGTAGTGTATTGCTGCTCTGGAGCTGACTGAGGGCTAGATTACGAGTGGTACGCTAACTGTTGCCCTGAGCAATAAGGGGTTACAATGGATCTTTGCGCATGTCGGAAGTAGCACGCCTATTACAGGTTAAAAGTAAACACGTTCTCTTGAGCGCAATTAAATTTAACGCGCATTGGGATAGCGCAACTTCAGAGATCTAGGTAACGGTTACTTGTGACAAAAAAGTTACACAAAACAAATCAAAATTAATTAATTTAAAAGTACAGTTACAATCATAATAACACTGTCTAATAAAATTATTTTAAAACAAATATATAAGGTCTCAGGTGTTAGAAAATGGCTGCAAAAGGGCTTTAACATAGAGATAAATACATATACATGTCTAAATATGTATATGTGTGTACATATGTATTTATATATGTATTAACGGACATATATACACATATAAACACATAAATAATACGTAGAAAGTGCATTGGAGCCCTTTGCAGTCAAGTAGCTGAAAACATGCAAAATCATATTAATGCAATATTAATTTTAATAAAGGGTTTAACTGTTTATGTACTGTAAATATTTCACATTCCAATGTTCTTCACATGGGGAATATGCTCCAAGCATTTTTAAATAGATATTCCTATCTCTCTCCCTCTCTCTCCCCCCCCCCCCTATCTCCCCCACCTCTCTCTCCCTCTCTGTCTCCCTCTCTCTCTCTCCCTCTCTCTCTCTCTCGATGTACTGTAATTCCCCCATCTACACTATTTTTGTTTTTGCTTCCGCCTGGGGGGTTAAAGGGGGTCACCTCGCTTATCCTCTGGCATCCACCCCAAGTGAACCTTGGGGAGCGAGGTTTATAGATAGATATTTTACCCCCCCCCCCGCACTTTTTTTTCTCCAGCTTTTCACCCTCCATTGAAATCTAAAGGGGAATATGTTAAAAAGTTTGCGATATTCAAAGTTCGCTGTTTGTGCATTGGGTTAGTGCTTGTTCAGAAACATTTTACTTTCAACTTTCAATCTAGCGAAGTTAACGCAAGAGTGATAAATTGCGCTCTACTTGCAATCTAGCCCTATAGTTGTGCGATTAACCTCATATACAGGAGTCAAGCACTGAGTTACAACATTGTATTATTAGAGTATTGTCTTTTTGTATGTCTCTTTAAACTCTAAAACAAGTAGTCTTTAGACAGCCCAGTAGTTCAGTAAGTAGTTGACTCTTTGGTGGAGAGTGCTACAGAATGTAACATCAGAGAGTCTAATACTTTATTGGGTAACAAAAATAAGTAAAAACCCTAATCTCTGTCAGCTGAACAAATAGCTCAGAGATGACTCAATTTTCAAAAGCACATTACAGTATTTGTGTGTACTGCATAGTAAAATTAATAGACAAATGAATGTGCATGTTTTTTTTTTTTTAAAGTAGGCTCTCTAACTTTTTTGCCAAGAATTTTTTTTAACTCAGCACTGAAATTGATGGGAAACGTATAAACCTGGGAGAGAAAGTAGTATACAGCAAAAGGTGCTAGGGGCAAAGCATTCTGGTAATATGTTTGTGTGTGTGTGTGTATATATATATATATATATATATACACACATACATTTTTTGTTCTTTTTTTTCTGCACAAGATTATGTGGTCACTAAACATACAAGTGTAAAGAAATTTAGTATATTTCTTTTTCAAGATACGACGAGTCCACAGATTTCATCCTTACTTGTGGGATTATGCCTCCTGGTCAACAGGCCTGTGTTAGTAAAAGGAAGAGGTAAAGTGAGTATTTACCTGTATTTCCGACAGTATCTTACGGAGCGTGGGTGGAAGAGAGAGCTGGGCCTTCACTGACTGCCGAGACCGCATGGTTATAGTTAAAGCAAGCGATCTTAGGCAGGGTAACTCTTAGACGGAGACGGAGTAACGAGGGGGCAGGTAGGCGCCTCAGCAGAGCTGTTGAGGCGGCAGAGGCTCTTTAGTTTAGCGAGAGGCCTGTAGTTAAAAAAGAGAAAGACTTTCGCTTTTCATTATATCCGTTCTTATGTCCCATGTTAGATTGGCCAGAGTGTGAGTACTGTTGCTTTATTAATCAAATTTAAAGGCACAGTTGCTCGTTTATATTTCAGAGGTCCTTGCTTAATATTATATTAGTTTTTTTGTTTTTTTTTTGCAATCCACGACCAAATCTGTTTTGCTTGATTGCTGACATGGAAGATATTATAAATGTTACATGTTCATTATGTTTGAATGTAAATGTGGAACCTCCTGTTACTTTTTGTCCCTCATGTACTGAGAGGGCATTACAGTTTAGAGAACAAATGTTTTTTGATAAAGACTTAACTAAAGCGGATGCTTCTCAAGGTTCTACCGATGAGATTTAGAGTATGCCGCAATTTTCTCCCCAAGCATCACAGTCCTTAACGCTTGCCCAGGCGCAGTCCAGTACCTCCACAGCTTCGACTGCGATTACACTAAAGGACATAGCTGCTTTTATGTCCTCCACACTTTCAGAAGCGTTATCTGCCTTTCCCATATTGCAAGGCAAACGCAAAAGGAAGGACACCCTCGTGGCCAATACGACTTTGGATGCTTTAATGGCGATATCAGATGTGCCATCTCAGGGCTCAGAATTGGAGGCCCTATCTGAAGGTGAACTTTCTGAATCGGAAAGCACTCTGCTACCGATGGATTCAGGAGTGGTGACTTTCCGGTTTAAGCTGGAACACCTCCACCTGTTATTGAGGGAGGTTTTGGTGACTCTGGACGACTGCGATTCAATTGTGGTTCCACCAGAAAAATTGAGTAAGTTGGACAGATATCTAGAAGTTCCTTCTTATTCAGATGTTTTTCCAGTTCCCAAGAGAACTTCGGAAATTATTGCTAAGATATGGGAGAGACCAGGTATTCCATTCTCTCCTTCTCCCATCTTCAGGAAGATGTATCCTATAGCGGATTCTATCAGGGATTCTTGGCAGACGGTTCCTAAGGTAGAAGGTGCTATTTCCACTTTAGCTAAACAAACTACTATTCCTATTGAGGATAGTTGTGCCTTTAAGGACCCTATGGATAAGAAATTAGAGGGTCTCCTTAAGAAGCTTTATGTTCATCAAGGGTTGCTTTTGCAACCGGCGGCCTGTATTGTCACGGTTATGACTGCGGCTGCTTATTGGTTTGATGCTCTGGAAGAATCTCTTAAGACTGAGACTTCTTTGGAAGAGATACAGGATAGAATTAAAGCCCTTAAATTGGCCAATTCTTTTGTGACAGATGCTTCTCTACAAATTACCAAAATTGGCGGCTAAGAGTTCAGGGTTTTCCATCTTAGCGCGTAGAGCCTTGTGGCTGAAATCTTGGTCTGCGGATGTGTCATCCAAATCAAAATTTTGGCTATTCCTTATAAGGGGAAGACCCTGTTTGGTCCTGACTTGAAAGAAATTATTTCTGACATCACGGGAGGCAAGGGTCACCTCCTCCCTCAGGATAAGAAATCTAAACAGAGGGGTCGACAGAGTAATTTTCTTTCCTTTCGAAATTTCAAGGGAATCCCCTCTTCCTCCTCCACTAAGCAGGATGGGAGCTATTCTCAATCCAAGTCCACGTGGAGACCCAACCATGCTTGGAACAAGGGCAAGTAGTCCAAAAAACCCTTTGCTGCACCCATGTCCGCATGAAGGGGTGGCCCCGGATCCGGGACCGGATCTAGTAGGGGGCAGACTATCCTTCTTCGTCCAGGGTTGGATAAGAGACGTTCAGGATCCCTGGGCCATAGATATAGTGTCTCAGGGATACAAACTGGAGTTAAGAAACACTTCCCCCAGAGGAAGATTTCTTCTTTCTCTATTGTCTATAGACCAGATAAAGAGAGAAGCGTTCTTACGCTGTGTAAGAGACCTCTCTTCCATGGGGTAATCTGTCCAGTTCCAACTCAGGAACAGGGACAGGGATTTTATTCAAATCTGTTTGTAGTTCTCAAAAAAGAGGGAACTTTCAGACCTTAGATCTCAAGAGTCTAAACAAGTTTCTCAGAGTCCCATCCTTCAAGATGGAGACTATTCGTACCATTCCTCCATTGATCCAGGAGGGTCAATTTATGACTACCGTGGATCTAAAGGATGCATATCTTCATGTTCCCATTCACAAAGATCATCACAAATTCCTGAGATTCGCCTTTCTGGACAAACATTTCCAGTTTGTGGCTCTTCCTTTCGGTCTGGCCACAGCTCCCAGAATTTTCACAAAGGTTCTGGGGTCTCTCACACACCGTGGACATTTCTGTTCAATGTCCGCCCCCATATACGCTGTATGTACAGACTTAAAAACTTTTCACGCTCATGGTAAATACGGCTAAGAGATACATCCCTTATAATTGGAAAAAAAACACATTGCCAACACTACAGTTTTGGAGAGACAGAGTGACCACGGCTCTAAAACTAGAACAATATCACTACACCAAAACAGGAAAATTAGGGGAATTCCATAATTTGTGTTTTATTTGGGAAGAATATCTACATTCACTTAAAGACCCAAAAAACCCATCTCACAAGCCCCCCTTCATAGCACAGACACCTCATAAGCACACTTCGCACCTTTCTGAACGCACCCCATATATTAATTCGGGAGATGTCCTAGGCTCCGGCCATCACCCGCTAAAAATGCTGAAATAAAGATTGGGTACCTGTTATTGATATCCTTTGGAATGGGACTTCAACTTGTAATACTTTGTGACAATTGGAGTTATACAACATAGGGATCTTATTATGATGTTAATCTAGATTGCCACCGTATTTCTTGTACATTAGATCCTTCCAATGTATATGTTTTTCTATGGCTGTATTCTTTTAATAATGATATGTAACATGTGCAATGTTTTATTGTTTCAATAAAATTGTTATAAAAATAAAAAATAAAAAAGGTTCTGGGGTCTCTGTTGGCAGTTCTAAGACCGCGGGGCGTTGTGGTGGTGCCTTATCTGGACGATATTCTGATCCAGACAACCTCTTATCAGCTGGCAAAGTCTCATACCGACCTTGTCCTTTCCTTCCTGAGAACTCACGGGTGGAAGGTAAATCTGGGAAAGAGTTTGTTAATTCCACAGACAAGGGTACCATTCTTGGGAACTTTAATCGACTCTCTTTCCATGAAAATCTTTCTGACGGAGGTCAGGAGGGTAAAGCTCATGGCTACATGTCGAGCCCTTCAGTCCAATCCTCGGCCGTCAGTAGCTCAGTGCATGGAAGTAGTCGGATTGATGGTAGCAGCAATGGACATCATTCCGTTTGCTCAATTTAATCTCCGACCTCTGCAACTGAGCATGCTCAGACAGTGGAATGGAGATTATACCGATTTGTCTCCTCAAATAACTCTAGATCAGGAGACAAGGGTCTCTTCTATGGTGGTTGTCACTGGATCATCTATCCCAGGGGACTTGTTTCCGCAGACCCGCATCATAGTGACAACGGATGCCAGCCTGTTAGGATGGGGAGCAGTCTGGAACTCCCTACGGGCTCAGGGTGTATGGACTCAGGCAGAGTCTCTCCTTCCCATCAATATTCTAGAGTTGAGAGCAATCTACAATGCGCTTCAGGCTTGGCTTCATTTGGCTTCGGCTGCACAGGGCCGGATTGGGCCTCCACATAGGCAAGAAAGTTAGTAAGCTCATGCAGCTCAGCTGCGGCTGCCGCCACCACTCCGCATCCACTCCATCTCCAATAGGCAATGGCAATAGGAAATGCAAGTCTGAGAGTCAGGGGGCGGAGTGGACCTATGTGGATTGCGCCTTCTCTGAGCCACATGCAAAGATACTGACTCTGTCCCCGGCGGTGCTCGGCTCTTCTCCCCGGCTTCGGCTGCGTCCTCAGGATGGCTCCCCGCCTGCTTCTCCCTGCTCTGCGCCTCATACACACCGGCCTGTGATGCTCTAATATAGAGGTGATTCCTGCAATACAGGTTTCATACAGAGTATTAGTGGGTTATTTTTTCTAATACCACGGAGATGCATTAATTACAGGTGCTGATACTGGAGTATGCCTGGGCATCAGCGCTAATAGCGTAGGGATACCTAATACACATCCTCAGTACCTGAGTGTGCCTGATGTACACAGTAGGGTTGGTATATAGTTCTAATACCTTTTGTATTTGTGTGTATCTAATACAGGGGAGTGTGGGGTTTATATTTACGGGGGTACTTGGGGTGTATCTCTAATTTTGTGGGTGCAGGAGGTTTGTCTTGCAATATAATTGTGTGGATTACGAGGGTATATATATATATATATATATATATATATATATATAAATATATATATATATATATATATATATATATATATATGTGGAAGAGTTAATATGAGGAATGGTTGGGATATTGCACAAATATGAGAAATATTAACTATTGCTCACTGCATATGCTTTAACATAGCAGAGGGATGGTGAATTTATATTGCCGGGGAGATTGGGCCGGAAGGGGGTGAGGCTGAGCCGGAGGGGGCTGCGTCAGAGGGGGTGGGGCTAAGATGAAAGGGCAGGGCAGACTTAGAGGGGGCGGGGCTGGGCCGGTCTGATTTCCCAGTCCGGCCCTGTTTATATAGTACTTCATGAATGAAAGTCCCTTTTATTTGTTCCAATGGTCAATCCTAGCGTTTCACAAACGCTAGGATTGATTTTTACTTTAAATACATTACATCAGTTTGCAGTCCCGGGTGGACAGGTTTGCGTGAGCGAACACTGTCTGTCCAGCAGATGATAAATGAAGGCCTTAGGGTTAAATAAACAAACTAGTCTCTAGTCAGTAGCTAAAACTGTGCATTTCCTAAAACTGAAAACTTTATGTCAAATTAAACTTTCATGATTCAGATAGGGCATGTAATTTTAAACAATTTCCAATTTACTTTTATCATCAAATTTGCTTTGTTCTCTTAGTATTCTTTTTTTGAAAGCTAAACCTAGATAGGCTCATATGCTAATTTATAAGCCCTTGAAGACCGCCTCTTATCTCTGGGCATTTTGACAGTTTTTCACAGCTAGACAGCGCTAGTTCATGTGTGCCATATAGACAACATTGTACTCACTCCTGTGGAGTTACCTCAGAGTCAGCACTGATTGGCTGAAATGCAAGTCTGTCAAAAGAACTGAAATAAGTTGGTAGTCTGCCGAGGCTTAGATATAAGATAATCACAGAGGTAAAAAGTATATTAACCCCTTAATGACAACTGACGTACCAGGTACGTCATGCATTAACAACCAGTTAATGACAATAGACGTACCTGGTACGTCAGTTGTCTAAGAGAGTGCTGGAAGCGATCGCTTCCAGCAGCTCTCAGGGTATTGCAGTGATGCCTCCATATGGAGGCATCCTGCAATACCTTTTCAGAAGACTCCGATGCACAGAGAGCCACTCTGTGGCCCTCTCTGCACCGGTAGCGATGGTGCCGGTTCGTTGGTGGGTGGGAGCATATCAGGGAGGCGGGTGGGCGGCCCATCGCTACCCGGCATCCGGTTCCTGTAAGTGCTATGTGCACGCCGGGTGCCGGGAGCGTGCGGGGGCGCGCGATTAGCTGGCCACTGACACCAATGAGAAGGGAAGAGGGGGGAAAAAATATTAAAAAAAAATAAATATATAAGGATCTGGGAGGGGGAGGGGGTTGGGGTATTGTGGGGGGCTGCTACACTACAGAAAACATTAAAAATTGCAAAAAATTGCAAAAAAAAACACTTGTTTTTGGGGCAAATTGGGTACTGGCAGACAGCTGCCAGTACCCAAGATGGCGGCAATTAGGTAGGGGAGAGGGTTAGAGAGCTGGGGGGGGGATCATGGAGGTTGGGGCTAACGCAGGGGTCCATCACAGCTAAAACATTTTATTTTTTTTTATTAAAAAAAAGAAAAACTCCTTTTATTTAGTACTGGCAGACTTTCTGCCAGTACTTAAGATGGCGGGGACAATTGTGGGGTGGGGGAGGGAAGAGAACTGTTTGGGAGGGATCAGGGGGTGGGATGTGTCAGGTGGGAGGCTGATCTCTACCCTAAAGCTAAAATTAACCCTGCAAGCTCCCTACAACCTACCTAATTAACCCCTTCACTGCTGGGCATAATTTACGTGTGGTGCGCAGCAGCATTTAGTGGCCTTCTAATTACCAAAAAGCAATGCCAAAGCCATATAAGGCCTCGCTTCCATTGAGTCGTAATTCAGTTTGCGTGCACTCGCAAACCGTTAAATATGCTGTCGAAAGCAATAGCGTTTAACGACTGTTTCCAATGGCGCGTTATACCTCAATATCGGCTGCCGGACTTCGGCTGCCGAAAAGATTTTCGCGTCCCATAGAAAGTAATAGAAGCCGTTAATCGATAAATTATACCAGGTTTCCATTGAAAGCGCTAACCGTTAATACATTGTCGGAGGCTGTCGATACATTGAGATATATTACCCCCAGCTCAACTAGGTGTAAAAGAGGAAAATTGTGCTTTTTGAGACCTATTTTCTATTGAAATTATAAAACTTGCAAATAATGCAAGTGTTTTAATGTAGAAATAAATTGTTATAAGTAATATTTATTGTTGTCTCATGTATAGAAATAGTTGAACTTATATTCTAATAGAAATATCAGTATATATTTAAATATAATAATATATGCAAGAACATATCTACAGAATGCAAACTAGACCTATGCCTAGGGCAGCAAGAAATATTACTTATATTTATGAAGTGTTAAATATAAATATATTAGAAAATAGTATTTGATTATTAAAAATATGGATAAGTGTTTTTTTATTTTTCTAGAGAGGCGATCACAGGTAAGAAGCACGGACGTTAAACGTAAATTCTATAGCGTAAGGTTGGGTTACCTTAGCAACTAATTGATTTTCAAGAAATCCGACGTCAGATGGAAGCGTTAACACAACGTTAACTTACAGCTACACGAAAAGAGCGACTGCGCGCAACACGCTAATCTTTTCAATGGAAACCTGGTACTAAAATGCAGCCGTAAATTACTTTTAGCTGTCGGCCGCTTCGGTAGCTTACGGCTCCATTTTTAACGACTCAATGGAAGCGAGGCCTAAGTCTGCTATTTCTGAACAAAGGGGATCCCAAAGAAGCATTTACAACCATTTGTGCCTTAATTGCAGAAGCTGTTTGTAAATAATTTCAGTGGGAAACCTAAAGTTTGTGACAAAATTTGTGAAAAAGTGAACTTTTTTTTTTATTTGATGACATTTGGCGGTGAAATGGTGGCATGAAATATACCAAAATGGGCCTAGATCAATACTTTGGGTTGTCTTCTAAAAAAAATATATATACATGTCAAGGGATATTCAGGTATTCCTGACAGATATCAGGGTTCCAATGTAACTAGCGCTAATTTTGAAAAAAAGTTGTTTGGAAATAGCAAAGTGCTACTTGTATTTATGGCCCTATAACTTGCAAAAAAAGTAAAGAACATGTAAACATTGGGTATTTCTAAACTCAGGACAAAATTTAGAAACTATTTAGCATGGGTGTTTTTTGGTGATTGTAGATGTGTAACAGATTTTGGGGGTCAAAGTTAGAAAAAGTGTGTTTTTTTCAATTTTTTCCTCATATTTTATATTTTTTTTATAGGAAATTATAAGATATGATGAAAATAATGGTATCCTTAGAAAGTCCATTTAATGACGAGAAAAACGGTATATAATATGTGTGGGTACAGTAAATGAGTAAGAGGGAAATTACAGCTAAACACAAACACCGCAGAAATGTAAAAATAGCCATTGTCATTAAGGGTAAGAAAATTGAAAAATGGTCCGGTCATTAAGGGGTTAATATAATAGTGTTGTTTATGCAAAACTAGGGAATAGGTTATAAAGGTATTATCTATCTTCTTAAACAATAAACATTTTCAAGTAGACTTTAATTTGTGTCATGCAAGCTATGGCTGACTCTCTGAGAAGGTGTAGTGTTTGAATGCTGGTGCACGAGGCACTCACAGTGTATGTGCGTATGCCGCTGAAAAACAGTGCACACAACCTAATTTCTTGTAGCCTTAAACTTACATGGACATTTAGACACTATGGAAATTAATAGATTTCTGGAGACCCCAAATTTCTAAACTTCCCTGCTCCCCACATCCTACTTTTGTTGCAAATGATTAGTTACATGATGAATAATGAGCACTGTGCAGAAGCAGCAACCATATCTAGCTAGTTTCCAGCATGCTGGGACATGACAACTATTATGGGATAGAGCCAGGAAGGGAAAATGAATGCAACAAAGTGGTAATGAAACACGTTAATAAAATGGCACGTTTATTGAGTAAGGGAGAAAAGAGGAAGGTCAGAGAAGTGGGTAAAATCTAATAATGGGGAAGGGGTACATAGGTGATAAGGATATTAGAAAGAAGCATAGGAGAGCAATATAAAATCACTCCCTTAATAGAGCTCTCTCCCATTCTGACTAGTTTCCTCTAGTACCATGACTAAGCCTCTGGCATTTCACATCTGCTTGTCTCAGCTTCCATCTCAATTATTACCTTTAGTTTGAGAGCTTATGAGAATGTTTTCAACAAGAGCACTTACGTTGCTGATTGTAAACTCATAGACAGCGCCCTGAACTCCTTTATATCCTTTTGCTAGTGCTCACAATATAACGTTGTATAGTATTTCACAAGCTTTTGCTGTTCTGTAATTAAAGTAAAATACATGTAGGAAAGAAGAGATTAAAGGGAGATAAAACAAGTTGGGATAGAGACACAATATAATAATATGTACATTAATTACTTTACCAGAAAATGTATACTGCAGTGCCTCGCCATTAACCCTTTCTTTTTAGTTTCTGAATTAAAACGCTCTAACTCCCCCCACACAATTCCTTTATGGCTGTATCTATATATATTGTGGTTTTGGTAGAATACAAAAGTGCATAGGAATTATCTGCTGGAGCTTGCCTAGAAGCTGTGAACTTATTGAAATACAATGCCTGTGTTTAAACACTGATAATAGGGGTGCTCCTGCGCCTACTCTTCAACAAGGGATACTAACAAAACAAAGCACATTTGATAATAGAAGTATATAGGAATATTGTTTATAACTGCATGTTCTATCTCAATCCTGAAAGTTTAATTTCGACTTAACTGTCCCTTTAATTCAATAATTTAAATAAACAGTTGCATTTAAAATACAAACCTCATTGTTTTGGGTCTGGATGGCTCAGTGCCCTTCAAAAGCAAAGGAAGTCAAGCAGAAAGATGTCAGCAGAGATTGATGCATTTACATTCTTCACTATATAAACATTATTTTGAAATCCTCCTATATTATTTGACATCCACACATCATTAGACCTGTCTCTGCAATGTCACATTATGACAAATAGCCTATCAGCAGAGATGGGCACAGTATACTGTGTTACCTGAACTGCTGGAGAGGGGGGGTGTATAGACGTCAAGTCCTACAAAAAAAAGTGTGGGAACTTACCAAGACTTCCACCCTCCCTCACAATTAATATTGTTTTTATATAAATATATATTTATATATATACACATACATACACACACACAGTATTTATATGTATATAATATATGCACTTTGATTAATGAAAACTAAATAACCCAAGAGCAAGCTGACAGGTTTGCATTTAGTGTATTGTAGGAAGTGTTACTGCCCATTAGTAGAGGATCGCACTATCCATCTAACCACACTGTGCTCCAGCTCCTCCCACCAGCAGCAGTAGTGTTTACTGAAGCGTTTCTGTTCTCTGTCCAGGGGGAACTTAATTCCTCCTACAAAAATAGTGCAGGAACGCCGTTCCCATGCGTTCCTGCTCGACTTGACCGCTGGGTGTATTACTATCACATGATGTTTAGGATCTTACTCAAATAAAAAAGGGGCATTATAGTGAAAAAATGGCACGTTCTTATTCATTAAAGCATGTCATTTTATAACATATAAGCTGAAAATATTTGTTAGTGCTTAGAAAACGTAGGATGCGCTAACATCTGGATGTGGCGTAGTGCTAGTGCTCTAAATCCCTCACAAAATAAACTTCTATGGGGGCGGGGGTTGCTGAAAAACTCATGTTTCAAACTTGAGAGTTACTGAACAATACTACATTAAACAAAATATATATCTATATATCTTAAAAACTGAAGTGCACATGAATCATTGTACATTTGCAAATAAAAAGACATATGCTGTAGTAAAGAATGTATTAAAAAGATATGACTGTCCACAGTCCAGATTCCCTGCACCCCTCTCATCCAACTCCATACCCTATCCCTGTCTTCCGGCCCTAACCTCGACTTTCTTTGGTCATAACATCTCAACTCAACCTCACACCCCCACTATCTTCTGGTTCACTTATTCTTCTTTCTTGCTTTTACTTCTTTTCCTTTCCTGTTCCATATTCTGACGGCTTTATATCTATCTAAGCTACCCCTTGGACTTCAATCCATATTTAATAATAATAATTTGCAGTTTTTTCCGATAGCCATAACAATATAACCTTATTGGACAATGTTATTTCACCATCTCCTCGGATATCCACTGCACATCAGTGCACGCCTAACTAACCAGCAAACAACTGTAACAGGAGATACTGAACATTATCGTAACTGCACATTGATGTTATTGTCCATGTTTATGCCATTCCTCCTGGTTCCCTCTCAACCATAGACTTTTGGTATATTGATGGACGACTGTACAACCTTTCTACCTCCTACTCAATGTTCCTGTATTTATGATTGTTTACATCATTCAATGTATGCTTTTTGAACCCCCTGGGTTGGCTTTGTATAATCACTAAATAAATAATACAAATTATTGTTAAAAAAAAAAGATATGACTTTCAGTGACAGATTTTCTTGTGCATGAAATATTTGTGCCACATGTACCTTTCTATAACAAATGTGACTGCTTAGAATGCAGATGGTGCATTGTATTCATCAGGGATAATACAAATAGAATCATTGCTGATGCAATATATGCTTACAGGTGCACAGGGCGTATATTGTGTGCTAGTAAAATCTAACACTGAAACATCAAAGGGACAGTAAAGTCAAAATTAAACTACTATGATTCAGATAGAGAATGCAATTTGAAACATTTTTCCAATTTATTTCTAATATCTAATGTGCGTTGTTCTCTTAGTATCCTTTGTTAAAAAGTATACCTAGGTAGGCTCAGAAGCAGCAATGCATTACTGGGAGCTAGATACTGATTGGTGGTTGTACATATGTGCCTCTTGCCATTGGTTAACCTAATGTGTTCAGCTACTAGTAGTGCATTGTTGCTCGAGTCTACATTTCAACAAAGGATACCAACAGAACAAAGCAAATTTGATTAAAGAAGTAAACTGGAATGTTGTTTAAATTCACTTGCTCTATGAATCATGAAATAAAAATTGTGCGTTTCATGTCCCTTCAGTTAGAAGCATTTTTGTGTTTGCTAAAGTGTTTCTATTCCAAACTGAAATGCATTACTGAGTTTTGTTAGCCCTATAAATAGTAAAGGGGAAACCGGGCGTTCAGCCTTTGTTAAAGGCATAGTAAACACTTTGAGATTGTAATACATAATAATAAATAATAATAAAAGGTTTAAATATGAATAGTAAAACAACTTTGTAATATATATTTTCATTATTTATTTTATTCACTTTTTGTGCAATTTAGCTCTGAAAATTGTGGCTTTCTCTTGTAAGGTGTATCCAGTCCACGGATCATCCATTACTTGTGGGATATTCTCCTTCCCAACAGGAAGTTGCAAGAGGACAGCCACAGCAGAGCTGCTATATAGCTCCTCCCCTAACTGCCATATCCAGTCATTCTCTTGCAACTCTCAACAAATATGGAGGTAGTAAGAGGAGAGTGGTAAAAAATATTCAATGCTCTTCAAGCTTGGCCTCAGTTAACAACCCTGAGGTTCATCAGATTTCAGTCGGACAACATCACGACTGTGGCTTACATCAACCTTCAAGGGGGAACAAGGAGTTCCCTAGCGATGTTAGAAGTATCCAAAATAATTCGCTGGGCAGAGAGACACTCTTGCCACCTATCAGCGATCCATATCCCAGGTGTAGAGAACTGGGAGGCGGATTTTCTAAGTCATCAGACTTTTCATCCGGGGGAGTGGGAACTCCATCCGGAGGTGTTTGCTCAATTGATACATCGTTGGGGCAAACCAGAACTGGATCTCATGGCGTCTCGCCAGAACGCCAAGCTTCCTTATTACGGATCCAGGTCCATGGACCCGGAAGCAACGCTGATAGATGCTCTAGCAGCGCCTTGGTCTTTCAACCTGGCTTACGTGTTTCCACCGTTTCCTCTACTCCCTCGACTGATTGCCAAAATCAAGCAGGAGAGAGCAATGGTGATCTTGATAGCGCCTGCGTGGCCACGCAGGACCTGGTATGCAGACCTAGTGGACATGTCATCCTTTCCACCTTGGACTCTGCCTTTGAGACGAGACCTTCTACTACAAGGTCCTTTCAATCATCCAAATTTAATTTCTCTGAGACTGACTGCCTGGAGATTGAACGCTTGATTTTATCAAACCGTGGCTTCTCCGAGTCAGTCATTGATACCTTCATACAGGCACGAAAGCCTGTCACCAGGAAAATCTACCATAAGATATGGCGTAAATGTCTTTATTGGTGTGAATCCAAAAGTTACTCATGGAGTAAGGTTAGGATTCCCAGGATATTATCTTTTCTCCAAGAGGGTTTGGAAAAAGGATTATCAGCTAGTTCTTTGAAGGGACAGATTTCTGCTCTGTCTATTCTTTTGCACAAGCGTCTGGCGGATGTTCCAGACGTTCAGGCGTTTTGTCAGGCGTTGGTTAGAATCAAGCCTGTGTTTAAACCTGTTGCTCCCCCATGGAGCTTAAATTTGGTTCTTAAAGTTCTTCAAGGGGTTCCGTTTGAACCTCTTCATTCCATAGATATCAAACTTTTATCTTGGAAAGTTCTTTTTTTGTTGGCTGTTTCCTCAGCTCGTAGAGTCTCCGAGTTATCTGCTTTACAATGTGATTCTCCTTATCTGATCTTCCATGCAGATAAGGTAGTTCTGCGTACAAAACCTGGGTTTTTGCCTAAGGTGGTATCTACTAAGAATATCAATCAAGAGATTGTTGTTCCATCATTGTGTCCTAATCCTTCTTCAAAGAAGGAATGTCTTTTACATAATCTGGACGTGGTTCGTGCTTTAAAGTTTTACTTACAAGCTACTAAAGATTTTCATCAAACATCTGCTTTGTTTGTGGCTTACTCTGGACAGAGGAGAGGTCAAAAGGCTTCGGCAACCTCTCTTTCCTTTTGGCTAAGAAGCATAATCCGCTTAGCCTATGAGACTGCTGGACAGCAGCCTCCTGAAAGGATTACAGCTCATTCTACTAGAGCTGAGGCTTCCACTTGGGCCTTTAAAAATGAGGCTTCTGTTGAACAGATTTGCAAGGCGGCGACTTGGTCTTCGCTTCATACTTTTTCCAAATTCTACAAATTTGATACTTTTGCTTCTTCGGAGGCTATTTTTGGGAGAAAGGTTTTACAGGCAGTGGTACCTTCCGTTTAAGTTCCTGCCTTGTCCCTCCCTTTATCCGTGTACTTTAGCTTTGGTATTGGTATCCCACAAGTAATGGATGATCCGTGGACTGGATACACCTTACAAGAGAAAACACAATTTATGCTTACCTGATAAATTTATTTCTCTTGTGGTGTAGCCAGTCCACGGCCCGCCCTGTCATTTTAAGGCAGGTCTATATTTTAAACTACAGTCACCACTGCACCCTATGGTTTCTCCTTTCTCGGCTTGTTTCGGTCGAATGACTGGATATGGCAGTTAGGGGAGGAGCTATATAGCAGCTCTGCTGTGGGTGTCCTCTTGCAACTTCCTGTTGGGAAGGAGAATATCCCACAAGTAATGGATGATCTGTGGACTGGATACACCACAAGAGAAATAAATTTATCAGGTAAGCATAAATTGTGTTTTTCTAATTATCAGAACTGGAAAAGCACACTGCAAGATTCTCAAGGCTAACCCTGCTTCATAGCTGTCCCTAACTGGCTTCATCAGATAACTACAAAACAACATTGGTAAGTTTATGGCTTTGCAATGGCACCATGTCTTATCAGACTTTCAATGATTTCATTTCCATTTTACATAACTTCGTCCTAAATTAAGCAGATTATGGGAAAATGCAAATATGTTTGAATATGTAGTTAAAGGTACATGAAAAACATACTTTTTTTCTTTCATGATTCAGAAAGTGCAAACAATTTAAAAAACAAAAAACAAATTTACAATTATGACATTTTCTTTGTTCTCATAGTATTTTGTTTAAGAGAATACCTAGGTAGGTACGTGTTTGGGGAACTGTATGGCAGCAGAATGCTTTTGAGATGGCAGCAGTTTTTGTACAATGTATGACATTGATTAAAGCATTTCTGAAATTTGCAAAACTACTACCATTCACTACTACAGACGTGCATTCTCCTGAACCTCCCTATCTGCATTTCAGGGGCGGAACTACCATTGGTACAGCAGGTGCAGTGGCAACTTAGCCCAAGTGATGGGGGGGCGCCATAGCAACCTGTCTATACATAGGCGTGTCCAAAATGTGTATAATCCTAATGCAGGGGAGCCTTTTATTAGTGCAGGCTGCAGGTCCCATCTATCTATTTATTATCTGTCCATCCATCTGCTCAAAATCATTATGCAGAACATCATATATATTATTACTATTGCTTACTACTGAGTTACCTTTGTGGGGTGGAAAACTATTTTTGCAGGAGGGCCCTCTGTTTAGTAGGTCTACTACTGCTGCTTTTCAACAAATGAACTAAGTAAACTGATAATATAAGTAAATTGGAAAGTTGTTTTCTTCTAAAAGGGACATGAAACCAATTTTTTTTTTTCATGGCTCAGATAGTGCACTGGTTTTTAAACCTGTCATCAAGCCTCCCCAACAGGCCAGGTTTTCAAAATGACCTTGGATGAGAGCAAGTAAAATAACCAAGTTTACTAATCAGCTGATTATTTCATCTGTGCTCTAGTTCAGATATCCACAAAATGTGGCCTGTTAGGGAGGCCTGAGAATACTTAGGCTTTAGACTGGAGTTGCCAGTTGTCCACACAAATACTTGACAAATTGAGGGTGTCAGGGCGCAGGTGGTAGATGATGTCACATAATTGTCCCAAAGC
Organism: Bombina bombina; assembly: GCF_027579735.1. NCBI lineage: Eukaryota > Metazoa > Chordata > Amphibia > Anura > Bombinatoridae > Bombina > Bombina bombina. The sequence goes on along the minus strand of NC_069501.1, from coordinate 1,066,636,991 downwards.
TGTGCGTTAGCTCCCACCATATATAATTTTCACAACTGATGAGTTTATGTCTTTGCTGCCAGTAACACGCACACTGATTTAACTCTCTTTAATTTCCAGTAGGTCAAACAGACTCGTTTTTACACCATCATGGTTACCAGTAAAAACACAAAGCAGGGATTTGACCCCATTAGACACACAGCAGGGTTCCCACACTCCCTATGAATGACAGTAACACATAAGACAGGAATTTGTTTTACTCTCCTAGGATGCCAGTAACACACAGAGTTGTGAATGGGCAGAGTAACTTCTTTTTGGTGCATATTTTTAATGCATAGGATGCATAGAAGGCTTTAGAATTTATCTGCACTCAAGGGACTTAAAAAAAATGGACATCTGTGTTCTGTATTTTTGTATTGAGTTTACTTGACAGCCTGCTGAAATACTGGACTGTCCAGTTGAATACTGGACACCTGGCAACCCTACTTCAGACCAGGTATATTGCTCAGTTATATATATCTCATTAACAAGATTAATATAAAGGTGCTATATTAAAGGGGCATGAACGTCAAAATCACGTTTTCATGGTTCAGATAGTGTGTGCAGTTTAAAGATACTTTTCATTTGACTTTTAATTTTTTTGTTCTCTTGATATCCTTTGTTGAAATGATACGTAGGTTGTGTTAGGAGCCGCAATACACTACTGGAAGCTAGCTAGTGATTGGTGGCTAAACACATATGCCTCTTGTCATTGGATCATCAGGGGTCCGATTATCTAAAGCTCTCTGCTCTGACCAGATTATCTAAAATTTCTCACCAGTACTGTGAGGTCCTTCAAATAATTTTAGGCAAATTTTAGCTTGAGAGCTGTTCATCTGGCCATGCAGGTGTCTGTATGTAAGAGATGCTTGCATTGCAAAATAATGCTACAAAATACAACAAGGTTTCTCTACCTACCGATGAATTTTGTTTAGCTCATCAGTGCATTGGTGCTTTGGAGCTGACTTCAGTTATGTGTTTAACCCTTTGCAGCCAACAGTGCAATAATAAAATGCTTTAACAGAGCATTTAACTTTCACACTTTCATGTCTTGAGTCTTTAATGGAATCTAATGCTTACTGGAGACCTGGAGAATATAACAGCAGCAATAAGAGGACAGGTGTCTGATATTATTCAGTATCTCTGGTTAAAGGGACACTCAAGTCAAAATAAACTTTTATGATTCAGATAGAGCAGCAGTTTTAATACAATTTCCAATTTATTTCCATTATCAAATTTTGCACAGTCTTTTTATACACACACTTTCTGGGGAACAAGATCCTACTGAGCATGTGCGCAAGCTCACAAGGGTATATGTATAATAGTCTGTAATAGGCTGATGGCTGTCACATGATACAGGGGGCTGGAAAATGTGAGAAAAAATAAATTTGCCAGAAAAAAATCTACTACTTATTTGAAATTCAGAGTAAAAACATTGTCTTTTTATTATACACGTGTTAATTATGCAACTCTACTGCATTGAGTGGTTCTTCAAAAGTTATGTTCTATGTCATTACAGCCAAAATGTAGCCATTTTCTCTTATCTGTGCAAAGAAGTTAATGTAGCAGTCACCCAGTGTGTGCAGCTTCATGGGAGGTGTTGGCTGTCGTGCCTGAGCAGGCCTGATACTAACATTCCCATTTCAGTCCAGCTAACCTGTTTTATCTTGCAGGAATACATGAGAGGATCACAGAGAAAGATGCTGAGCGAGTCAGAAAGCAGCGTCGCACTGAGGGTGTACTTCCTCTGCCTCTTTTTAATTGCTCTAAAACAATGTAGCATAATAATATATCTGATGAGAAAGCTTTTGTTATTGTGGATTTATAAAATCTAGGTTTTCGAGTGCTTAGGATTTAAAGGGACATGAAACACTTAGAGATGCTTTGCAATCAGGGATAGGCAAGGTGTCTGTACACGGACACTGGTATCCATGACTAGCCCTTGCAGTGTCCGTCGCCCATTTTGTGGCGGGGAGGGAGGAGTAGGACAGATGAATGCTGGTCCTGACTCCTCCTTAACGTTTTGGGGGGCTGGGGCCACCCGCGTGACACAGCTCAGTAGCGGGAAAGTGAGTGAGAGAGAGGGAAGAAGCAAGCTGCCTGCAGTGCAGCCTGTGTTAACCACCCATGAGTCGTGACCGTAACAATTCCTTGATCTGTGCTGCAGCCTGGTGCTGGTGTCTGTTTGTGTGTAGAAGACCGCTGCCTACTCTGACAAACCTTACCTAACCAAGTAAGTAACCAACCATGATGATCATGTGAGTAACATCAAGGCGGGTGTGCTTGGTCAGGAGTTGCAGAGCCCCCCAGCAGCCTCTTTAAACTGGCTGCTCTGACTCTCATTATTCTCAGATGGTATCAGGTGTCCCAGCAGCAGCAGGTGTCTCCAGGATTCTATTTAAACAGGGTTCCCAGACTCACCCCATTCCTAGGGGGTCCTATTTGTACTGGGACTCCCAGTGAATGTCTTAGCAGCCAGGGGGTCTTCATGCTGAGACCACCCAGGGGAGAGTGAAGGGTTAAAGCAGGCTCTCTGCAGGGAATAGATCTAGGAGAGCTGGTAACAATTATTGCAGTCCTGCTTGTACTCAGTTGGAATTCAGTCCTGCTTCACCACAGATACATATTTTATGTCTGGGTGCTGATGAGAGTACATGACAAGTGCTGCCCATGCTGTATAGATCATTGATGTGCTGCAGGGGGGGATATCCAGTGAGGGAGGGATTATAAAAAACTGCCCTGACTAGTTAATTGGTGTCCATAATAAAGAATAGTAATGGGCAGCACTTTTCGTGTACTGCCCTTCGCTGCCACCTCTGCTGGAAGCTATTCCACCAAGCATCCACTACACTCTCAGTAAAGAGAGTGTTTTTTAATGTTTTTTAAATTGAAATGTACCTTGGTGTCCTTCACTAAGGTCTGTACCTTGGAAAATGTCTGCCACAGCCTTGGTCCGCGCCTATCCCTGTTTGCAATATACATTCATTATTTAGTTTGCTGTAATATACCTTTTGTGTAAAAACTGTGCTTCTCCCACAATCCCAAGCAAATCCTGCCTAAACCAGTCATATGTCAATACGTGGAAAAACATTTACAACTAGCCCTAATAGGTCACAATTAAGGGATATAAGATAAACATACTCACCAGAGGGTTTTTAAGTAGTTTTGCAAATGATAAATATTGTCCAAGTTTAAAAACCTTTTAAACATTTATCTTGCATACAGGTCTTTTGCAAGACAGTACTTAAAGCGACATGAATGTCATAATTAAACTTTTATGATGCAAACAAAGCATGTATTTAAAAAGCAAAGAGTTCCATAGTAATATAGTAGATGAGGTTAAAAGAAGACAGAAGTCCATCAAGATCAACTAGTGGAGCTTTACAATAAAAGCTCCAATTGAGCTTAAAGGGACAGTTTACTCAAAAAATGTCTCCCCTTTAATTTGTTCCCAATGATCCACTTTACTTGCTAGAGTGTATTAAATTGTTTACAAGTCTTTCCATTACCCTTATATTGGCATTTGAAATAGTTGATTTAGCCTGTGGTATCCCCACCTATTCTGAATTTTTTTGGCCTCAAGGCCAAGCTGTGTTAACACAGCCAGTAGAAGAAATTACACTCCCAGTGGGTTATAGAAGAGATAAGGTAATAAAATGTTAATTCTCCATTGTTCTCTTCAAGTATTGGTGATTGGTTTATGGACAGATATAAGATAAAGAAGCAGGTATATGTACACAATGTGATAAAGTAATGAGATCTGATTATACCTACAAGCTCAAACCATTTTATTAGGTTGTGGCTTCAAAACACAAAATCAGCTAATTCATATACACAAATAAGCCTTGAAAAAGCAAATTCTCATACATTTTATACTCGGCATCTGATAAAAAATAGTAATTGGGAACACATTAAGACATAGTATACATATACTGTCCCTTTAAATGGACTCAAAACACAAAACTTTTCTTCCATGATTCAGATGGAGAATACAATTTTTAAAATATTTCCAATTTACTTCTATTATCAAATTTGCTTTGTACTTTTGTTATTCTTTGTTGAAGAGATATCTAGATAGGTAGTGTGCACGTCTGAAGCACTACATGAGAGGAAATATTGCTTCCATCTAGTGCTCTTGCTAATGTATAACATTTTTGCAAAACTGCTGCAGACACGTGCACACTCCTCAACTTACCTTCCTGCATTTCAACAAAGAATAACAAGAAAATGAAGAAAATTTGATAATTGTAGTAAATTGGAATTTGTTTAAAATTGTATGTTCTAGCTGAATCTTGAATGAAAAATTTTGATTGTATGTCCCTTTAACTTAATCCTATTGTAAAGGTGACCCATTTAACACAGCTCATTATCTATATATGAGTCTGTGATTGGCTTACAGCTGTCATGTGATAAAAAGGACAGGAAAATGAAAGGAAACTTTAAAATGTATTTGTTTTTATTATGCATTTGTTTACACTGTATTTAATAGTCATTTAATTGATGGCAAAATATTTGTATTTATAAAAAAAATAATAATACTAATAATGTTCTTTAAACTGGTATTGCATTTAACACACATGAGCAAACAGATACATATATTTTGATGGGATATTAGAACTAGATATCCTATTTGGATGACATAATTATTTCTGAAGGAAGGATTAGCTGTTTTTAGGACAGCTGTATTCATGTGAGGCATTCCTGAATTGTTTTATGTTTCCCTACCAGTTCTGCCGTGCTAAAATGTGCTTTCAATAATTACTTCCGAACCTGCTACCCTCCAGCTTTAAGTCATGACCCCTTGTTCTGGTATTTCCATTTATTTTTACAGTATACTTGTATGAGAAAAGATTCTATTAATAATAGCTATTACAGTCAGAGCTTTTATTATGCATGTGCACAGGAAGTATATCCAGATATGCTCTGTGCTCCAACTTTTTTTAGAAAAGTGGCATCATTTATAGTATTCACTTAGTAGCAATATTCTTCAATATATTCCAAGTATAACCACTAATAGATATCAGTTCCAGTAGCAAGAGAGGTTAAAACATAACTTTTATTAATTATATTAAAATATAAATATATTAAAAAACCTTTCTATGAAAATTAAAAGATAAAAACTCAGACTTCCTCATGTCAGTTTCGCACCCTGTTTAGCGCAAAACTCGTAATCTAGGTGTTAGTTTGTTATCACCCAATCTGAGCCATTATAGGAATAGCCACTATCTGCTCTGTCGGTGAAAATTAAGGCAATTGTATCACAAAGCAAAGGAATTCAAGTATTGAAGGCTGAGAGGCCGGTATCATTGCAATAATAAACACAATCTTTTACATATAGAATGATGGAAAAGGGAGGTCAGAACCACCTGTTTGCCACACCATCTTCATCAAAGGCCTTGTACTCAGCCGTGGTAATTAAAAAATCTAAAATTACAAAAAATAATAAACACTAAATTACGAAAAATAAAAAACACTAAGTTTACAAAAAATAATAAAATTTTTTATCAAAAATAAAAACAATTACACGTAATCTAATAGCCCTATAAAAATAAAAAGCCCCTCAAAATAAAAACACCCCCTAACCTACAATAAACTACCAATAGCCCTTAAAAGGGGCTTTTGTAGGGCATTGCCCTAAGTTAAACAGCTCTTTTACCTGTAAAAAAATGCAAAGTCCCCCCAACAGTAAAACCTACCACCCAACCAATCCCCCAAAATAAAAAAACCTAACTCTAAAAAATCCTAAACTACCCATTGCCCATAAAGGGGCATTTGTATGGGCATTGCCCTTAAAAGGGCATTCAGCTCTTTTTCATTACCCATAAAAGTGCATTCAGCTCTTTTCCAAGTGCCCATCCCTAATCTAAAAAAAAAAAAACACCCCCAAAAAAACAACCTTACACTAACCCCAGAATATCTACTCATGGTTCTTTAAGACCGGACATCCATCTTCATCCAGGCGGCGAGAAGTCTTCATCCAGTCGGCGACACCTTCATCCATCTCAGGGAAGTCTTCTATCTTCATCCCGGTGGAGCGGAGCTATCCTGGAAGTGAAACCCATTCTGCACGGAGCATCCTCTTTATACGGTCACCGCCGTACACTGAAGTTGAATGCAAGGTAGCCGTTTCAAAATGGCGTAACTTGCATTCCTATTGGCTGATTTGATACTTCTGAAATCCTATTGAGTGATTTAAACAGCCAATAGGATTTCAGTAGCTCTCATCCTATTGGCTGTTTTGAACAGCCAATAGGATTTCAGAAGCTTGCAACCTATTGGCTGATTTGATTTTGAAGAATCAAATCAGCCAATAGGAATGCAATCTACGCCATTTTGAAATGGCTACCTTGCATTCAACTTCAGTGTACGGCGGTGACCGTATGAAGAGGACGCTACATGCATGATGGATCTATTTCCAGGATAGCTCCATTTCGCGCCGCCGGGATGAAGATAAAAGACGTCGCCGAGATGGATGAAGGCGTCGCCGCATGGATGAAGACTTCTCGCTGCCTGGATGAAGATGTCCGGACTTCAGGAACCGTGAGTAGATATTCTGGGCTTAGTGTTAGGTTTTTTTTTTAAAATGTTGGGTTGGTTTTTTTTTTAGATTAGGGATGGGCACTTGGAAAAGAGCTGAATGCCCTTTTAAGGGCAATGCCCAAACAAATGCCCCTTTAGGGGCAATGGGTAGTTTTGAATTTTTTAGAGTTAGGTTTCTTTATTTTGGGGGGTTGTTTGGGTGGTGGGTTTTACTGTTAGGGGGTCTTTGTATTATTATTTTTTACAGGTAAAAGAGCTGTATAAATTAGGGCAATGCCCTACAAAAGGCCCTTTTAAGGGCTATTGGTAGTTTATTATTACTAATTACTAATAGTTAATTACTAATACTAATAGTAATAACCTACAATAAACTAATTATTATTAGTTTATTGTAGGTTAGGGAGTGTTTTTATTTTAGGGGGCTTTTTTATTTTTATAGGGCTATTAGATTCGGTGTAATTGTTTTTAATTTTGATAATTTAGTTTATTTTTTGAAAGTTTAGTGTTTATTATTTTTCGTAATTTACTGTTTATTATTTTTTTTTATTTTTTGAAATAATTTTTTATTGAGGTTGTATAGGATGTAACATACAGAATCACCAGTAAACAATGGCAACATTTTAATGGTACATACATTTTTAGTGAATAAACAGAAGGAAATAATACTGCCATAATGACTCTAAGAATAAAACCTGGTAAAGAATTGAAATAGTAAACAAACTGTGCTTGTAGAATATATGGGTAAGACTATAATTCCACTCATCTGTGAAAAGAGAGATCAATCAATAAACAGGGACTAGTAAGTGGGAGTGGCAGCCTAACCTAAATTGAACTCATATGTCCATAATAGTTGGGTGTATTATATAACAGAACCTCAGTTTTATATTATAGGAAGTATAAAGATGATCCCCCTATTGCAGTGTAAAACATAAAATAGCTTATCCAATTGAAGTGGGTTGAGGCAAAAGGGGGGTTGGCGGTACGTGTTTTTATTTTGGGGGGAGGTAAATGGAAGTTCAACGGGTGAGAGCAGCTCTAAATTGAAGTGAGGGGGGGGGGGGCGGGCTTTCTAACCAGTAGCAGGGTGACAATTGAGAGTTAACAATTGAGAATTGAGATATTAATATTAGGCTCACGAGGAGATGAAGAAAGTTGCATTTAAGTTGTATAAAATAATAGTAGGCAAGGTGACAGGAAAGGCTTATTGTAAGGTACAATTGATAAGGTAAACTAGGTCGCACTTGGGTCTTTATTTTTTTATTTGTTAGATTAGAGAGCAGGGTATCATGCCACACTTAATAAGGAGGAGTAGTTAGAGCAGGTGCCCAAAATGACTAATGTATCTCTGTTAATTAAACAAAAAAGGTCCTGTATTATAGTAGGATAAGAACTTATGAGAGTAATGTGAGGCGTTAGGGTAAGATACATTGACATGGACTGCTATGAATAAAAAGCGTAAAGGCTGTTAACAAGGGGGTATATTGCAAAAACACCTAGATGTGCCTGAATGTTAATCTGTTGTGCTTCCTTGCTCACGTAGAAAAACAAATGAATAATTTAAGCCTAGAATTTGAATCCTCAACAAAATGTGCATGAACATGTAACAGTAAACAGTTAACAAAACACTTTGCAGTCATAGAGTAAACCTAGAGGGAAATAAAAAAAATATTTTAATATAACAGAAGGGCTATGCAGGTAATAGTGGGCTAAAGCGCCATGTGTAGAACTAATAAACAGGCTTAGCGGGTTGGAGAAATTTATCAAAGTAATCAGCTCTCACTAAAATGTCCTGAGAGAAAGTACCCATAGCTTGGTTCAGGCAGGGATTCCAAGGTTTGCCTACAGGGAGTCCTGTCCTGGGGGAAACGAGAAGGGTTGTTAACCTATGCCAGTATCTACAAAAGTCCCGGTAGTGTCTCTGGGTTTTGGAGCTTTCAACAGGGCGCAAAGTTGTCGTCTAAGAGGTCTGATTCCTTTTTTCTGGGGACGTGTTAGTCGTCTTTGGGCAGTTTGCATGCTTGGAGTGCCGAGTAGGGGACGCCTCTGGAGCACCTCACCTCTATAGGTCCCGATCTTCTTAGTGCGGTATCTTTTAGCTCTTGAAGTACAGGGGATCAATCTGAGACTGTGTATTCTTTTGTCCAGAGATCTAATCAGGGGTACAGAAACTCTGCACGAGCCCGGGAGGCCGGCCGCATCACTCCCGGTGTCTGCAGAAGGCCTAGTCGAGATGCGCTTGACTGCTGTGAGGTGATGGCGTTGAATCTCATACACCACTGCTTCACATGGAGGGGTACTGAAGGCATCCTGCTGCCCCTCATTCAAGAACTCATTCCGCTTCGATGTTCTGACGTGGGAAGAGAAGGGGGTATGCATACTATCAGTGGAAGGCAAGATGCCATCCAAAAGGGAAGGTTCAGATCTGCGTAGTCTGCAGAGCGCAAACTGGAGGTCCATTTTGATTGCTAATTCCTGTAGAAGGAATCGTATCATGATACTCAAGTCCTCCATAGAAAAGCAGTGATCCAAGTGTGACATGCTCCGTAAATGGGCTGACTTTGTTTATGAACCTTATCCGCTTGGTCTCTCCGTGAGCCGTTACTTCTCAATTGTCAGGCACTGAGTAGAAGGGGGGGTTCAGAGGCCCATGTTGGTAAAGTGGTCCTCAATGAAAAGATTAATCCAGATTTAGTAAGGAGTGAGAGGAGTTATAGCTTCTTAGTTAGCGTCTCAGGTCAAGAGGAATGCTAGGTAGAGTTTCAGCAATATAGGCGCCATTCCCCGCCACTAGGCCCCTTCATGCTGGAGTGCTATACCACTGTTGAGAAGAGAGTGTCCGTAAGCGTCTTCTTTATGAATGTAGATGTAGACTCTTGTGTGCAAGTTATAGAGGAGTATTATCACTCTGTGTAGGGAAAAATCTCATTCTTATGAAATATATTAAAGTTGTAAGTGGGAGCCTCAGGAAGACATGTCCGATCTCTTTGGTGGTTAGCTCCGCCCCCCCTGTTTATTATTTTTTGTTATTTTAGATTTTTAAATTTTTTTCGTAGTGTTAGTTTTTTTAAAAATTTGTAATTTAGGTTTTTAAACGGTAGTATTTTTTTTATTTTATTAGAATAGTTATGTTAGGTTAATTTATAGTTTAATGTTAGGTTTATTTTTATTTCACAGGTTTTTATTTATTTTAAGATAGTTATATTGTAATTTTAATTTAAAGTTAGGGGGTGTTAGGTTTAGAGGTTAATAGTTTGATTTAGTGTTTTGCGATGTGGGGGGCTGGCAGTTTAGGGGTTAATAGGTTTATTTGGTGGTGACGATGTGGGGGGCCGGAAGTTTAGGGGTTAATAGGTTTATTTAGGAGCGGCGATGTGGAGGGGCAGAGGTTTAGGGGTTAATAGGTTTATTTAGTACCGGCAATGTGGAGGGCCGGAAGTTTAGGGGTTAATAGGTTTATTTAGTAGCGTCAATATGGAAGGCCGGAGGTTTAGGGTTCATTCATTTTATTCAGCGGCAGCGATGTCGGGGAGCGGCAGTTTAGGTGTTAATCATTTTATTTAGTGGTGGCGATGTCAGGGAGCAGGTGGATTAGGGGTTAATAGCTTTTATTAGTGTCAGCGATGTCGGGAGCGGTGGATTAGGGGTTAATAACTTTATTTACATGTTGGCAAAGTCGGGGGCGGCAGATTAGGGGTGTTTAGACTTGGGGTTTATGTTAGGTTGAAATGTAACTTTTTTCCCCCCATAAACAGTACATCAATGAGGTTGCGTTACGGAGATTTTTCATTCCTCACTTCAGGTGTTAGTTTTTTTTCTAACACTCTCTCCCCATTGATGTCTATGGGGGAAAGCTTGCACAAGAACTTCATATCAGCACTTGGCTTTTGTGCGGTATGGAGCTTTACGCCACCATATCGCAAGCAGGGATAGGCGCGGACCAAGGCTGTGGCAGACATTTTCTAAGGTACAGACCTTAGTGAAGGACACCAAGGTACATTTCAATTTAAAAAACATTAAAAAACACTCTCTTTACTGAGAGGGTAGTGGATGCTTGGTGGAATAGCTTCCAGCAGAGGTGGCAGCGAAGGGCAGTACACGAAAAGTGCTGCCCTGTACTATTCTTTATTACAGACACCAATTAACTAGTCAGGGCAGTTTTTTATAATCCCTCCCTCACTGGATATCCCCCCCTGCAGCACATCAATGATCTATACAGCATGGGCAGCACTTTTCATGTACTCTCATCAGCACCCAGACATAAAATATGTATCTGTGGTGAAGCAGGGCTGAATTCCAACTGAGTACAAGCAGGACTGCAATAATTGTTACCAGCTCTCTTAGATCTATTCCCTGCAGAGAGCCTGCTTTAACCCTTCACTCTCCCATGGGTGGTCTCAGCATGAAGACCCCCTGGCTGCTAAGACATTCACTGGGAGTCCCAGTACAAATAGGACCCCCTAGGAATGGAGTGAGTCTGGGAACCCTGTTTAAATAGAATCCTGGAGACACCTGCTGCTGCTGGGACACCTGATACTGTCTGAGAATAATGAGAGTAAGAGCAGCCAGTTTAAAGAGGCTGCTGGGGGGCTCTGCAACTCCTGACCAAGCACACCTGCCTTGATGTTACTCACATGATCATCATGGTTGGTTACTTACTTGGTTAGGTAAGGTTTGTCAGAGTAGGCAGCGGTCTGCTACTTCTACAAACAGACACCAGCACCAGGCTGCCGCACAGATCAAGCAATTGTTACGGTCACGACTCATGGGTGGTTAACACAGGCTGCACTGCAGGCAGCTTGCTTCTTCCCTCTCTCTCACTCACTTTCCCGCTACTGAGCTGTGTCACGCGGGTGGCCCCAGCCCCCCAAAACGTTAAGGAGGAGTCAGGACCAGCATTCATCTGTCCTACTCCTCCCACCCCACCACAAAATGGGCGACGGACACTGCAAAGGCTAGTCATGGACACCAGTGTCCGTGTATGGACACCTTGCCTATCCCTGATCGCAAGCACAAAGAGGCTTTTCAGTAACTCGTAATGGCAGCGCTATGGAGAGTGAACTAACACAACTTTTTTGGCATCAGTTTCGCACCCTGTTTAGAGCAAAACTCGTAATCTAGATGTTAGTTTGTTATCACCCAATCTGAGCCATTATAGGAATAGCCACTATCTGCTCTGTCGGTGAAAATGAAGGCAATTGTATCACAAAGCAAAGGAATTCAAATACTGAAGGCTGAGAGGCCGGTATCATTGCAATAATAAACACAATCTTTTACATATAGAATGATGGAAAAGGGAGGTCAGAACCACCTGTTTGCCACACCATCTTCATCAAAGGCCTTGTACTCAGCCGTGGTAATCTGAGTTTAAAGGGATATGAAACCCAAAAATGTTCTTTTGTGATTCAGACAGAGCATACATTTTTAAAAAATGTTTCCTATTTACTTATCGAATTTGCTTTGCTCCCATGGTATTCTTTGTTGAAAAGATACCTAGGTAGGTGTGCATGCTCCTAAGATTACGTACCTGCCTTTTTAACAAAAGATACCAAGAGAATGAAGAAAATTTGATAACAGAAGCAAATTGAAAAGTTGTTTAAAATTCAATGCTTTAATCATGAAAGAAAAATGTTGGTTTTCATTTTCCTTTAATAGTTGTTGTTCTCACTGTGAGGGTGTTTTTTAATATATTTATATTTAAAAAAATTAACAAAAGTTATGTTTTATTCTTCCTTTTTACTGAAACTTATGATCTACCTGTTAGTAGTTGGGAATGTATTATAAATATTGTTACTACATGAGTGCATTAAATGATGCCTATTTTTGCTTCTCTTACCTTAACTTGTCAATGTTGGCATTTAGATTGTGGCCTCTATTTACCAAAGTCTGGTGGACCTGATCCGACAGTACGGATCAGGTCCGCCAGACTTCGCTGAATACGGAGAGAAATACACTCTCCGTATTCAGCATTGCACCAGCAGCTCACAAGAACTGCTGGTGCAACGCCGCCCCCTGCAGACTCGTGGCCAATCAGCCGCCAGCAGGGGGTGTCAATCAATCCGATCGTACTCGATCGGGTTGAATTCCGGCGATGTCTGTCCGCCTGCTCAGAGCAGGCGGACAGGTTATGGAGCAACGGTCTTCGTGACCACTGCTTCATAACTGCTGTTTCTGGCGAGCCTGCAGGCTCGCCAGAAAAACGGGGCATCAAGCTCCATTTGGAGCTTGATAGATATGCCCCTGTGTGTCTGTTCATAGAGCTAAGTCTAAATGATAAAAGCCATAGTTGGCTCTCTGAGCAGACACACTGTTTAAAATGCTGGTGCACGAAGCATATTTAGACATTCTTCAAGTGCACATGCACAGTAAAAGCTCACACTAAAAACAGTTGGCCAGATTACGAGTTTTGCGTTATGAGTGGCTCGGTAATAACTTGCAAGTTATTGTCACCGCTCATCTTTAATAGCGCTGCTATTACAGGTTTGCAAAAACCCGGCGTTTGCGGGCGATACGGCAGCGTTGAGCTACATACCGCACACAAATACCAGCACTGCTTTGAGCTGCTTTGACGTGCTCGTGCACGATTTGCCCATAGACATCAATGGGGAGAGCCGGCTAAAAAAAAGCCTAACACCTGCAAATACAGAGAGTAAAGCTCTGTAACGCAGCCCCATTGATGTCTATAGGGAAAGAAAATGTATGTTTACACCTAACACCCTAACATAAACCCATAAATGACTTTGCCGCCACCTACCTACATTTATATAAATATATTAACCCCTAAACCTAACCCTAAGTCTAACCCTAACACCCCTAACATTAATATAATTAAAATAAATTTAAATAAAACTTACTATTATTACCTAAATAATACCTAAGACGAAATACTTACCTGTAAAATAAACCCTAAGCTAGCTACAATATAACTAATAGTTACTTTGTAGCTATCTTAGGTTTTATTTTTATTTCACAGCTAAGTTTGTATTTATTTAAACTAGATAGACTAGTTAGTAAATAGTTATTAACTATTTACTAGCTACCTAGTTAAAATAAATACAAATTTACCTTTAAAATAAAACCTAACCTGAGTTACACTAACACCTAACATTACAATAAAATTAAATAAATTAAATAAAAAAAATACATTTATCTAAATTACACAAAATAAAAAAGAAATTATCAAAAATAAAAAAGAATTACTCCTAATCTAATAGCCTTATCAAAATAAAAAAGCCCTCCCAAAATAATAAAACCCCTAGCCTACAAAAGGGCCTTTTGTGGGGGAATTGCCCCAAAGAAATCAGCTCTTTTACCTGTAAAAAAAAAATTAAAACAACCCCCCAACAGTAAAATCCATCACCCACACAACCAACACCCCCAAATAAAAACCTACCTAAAAAACCTAAGCTCCCCATTGCCCTGAAAAGGGGATTTGGATGGGCATTGCCCTTAAAAGGGCATTTTATTTTGCCCAAACCCTAAGCTAAAAAAATAAAACCCACCCAATAAACCCTTAAAAAAAACTAACACTAACTGCCGAAGATACACTTACAGTTTTTGAAGACCGGACATCCATCCTCATCCAGCCGGAAGAAGTCTTCATCCAAGCGGCAAGAAGTCGTCCTCCAGGAGGCAGGAGTCTTCATCCAGATGGCATTTTCTATCTTCATCCTTCCGACGCAGAGCGGCTCCATCTTCTAGACATCCGGCGCGGAGCATCCTCCTTCATATGGTCCCAGCTGTACACTGAAGGTTCCCTTTAAGGGACGTCATCTAAGATGAAGTCCCTTGAATTCTGATTGGCTGATAGAATTCTATCAGCCAATCGGAATTAAAGAGTAAAAAATCCTATTGGTTGATGCAATCAGCCAATAGGATTGAGCTCACATTATATTGGCTAATTGGAACAGTCAATAGAATGGGAGCTCAATTCCATTGACTGATTGGGCCAACCAATAGGATTGAAGCTCAATCCTATTGGTTGATTGCATCAGCCAATAGGATGTTTTACCCTTTAATTCCTATTGGCTGATAGAATTCTATCAGCCAATCGGAATTCAAGGGACGCCATCTTGGATGACGTCCCTTAAACGGAATCTTCAGTGTACGGCTGGGACCATATGAAGAGGATGCTCCGCGCCGGATGTCTTGAAGATACAGCCGTTCCTCGTCGGAAGGATGAAGATAGAATATGCCGTCTGGATGAAGACTTCTGCCCGCTTGGAGGACGACTTCTTGCCGCTTGGATGAAGACTTCTCCCAAGTTCGTTGAGGACTTCTTTCCGCTTGGATGAAGACTTCTCCCAGCTGGATGAGGATGGATGTCCGGTCTTCCAAAACTGTAAGTGGATCTTCCGGGGTTAGTGTTAGGTTTTTTTAAGGGTTTATTGGGTGGGTTTTATTTTTAGCTTAGGGTTTGGGCAATGTAAAAGAACTAAATGAAAGGGGGGGACGTGAGGGCGCTATTGAAAGCTTAAGAAATCTAGTTATAAATATTAGACACTATGTGTGTGCATATAGAAAAAAAAATTTTTTGGTCGATTATTTAAATTTTCTTATTTATTATCGGAGTGTTATTTTATTTAAATATTGTGTTGTACTTGTGCTGTGTAACCTTTAGGATACAGTATGAACGATTTTTATAATTGATCAGGATGTGAATTAAGTGCACCGTGATATAGATCTAATATGCCCAAATTACCTTGATTGATGTTACTAAAAATTGCTTACTGCTGATTTCGTATGGTTTTTGTTATATATTCCATATATGTAGACTACAGTTTCTGAAATGACAATGTTATCAGATTATCTAAATGCAAATCTCAGTATACATATTTCACACAATATTTAGAAACCACTTGGAAGGAGAATATGTCTTAATAAAAGTTATTTATTGTAGGGATATAAATTCAGATTTGATAATATAGCATAAGGGGACGTCTCCCCATAAAAAAGAGTATAGAAAATAAAAACTAAAACTTGATAACAATTAAAATTAGATTCCTAATAATTTCCCGCAGCTCTATATAACAAGGGAGTCTTTGCAGTAAGAGTTTCCAATTGCCGTATTTTGTTGACAGAAATATTTCTTATTATGGGAATAAATTCTTTCCAGAGTCAAATGTTAACTGTATAATATTTAGTCACAAACTTGGCAGTTCAAAGCAAGAACAAATAAGTATTGTGATACTTTGGTGTATGAGTTACCTTCTCCCTTTGTGACAGGTTCAGTCACTGCTTCTTTCCTCTATGCGACTGCAAACTCAGACCCGCCGCGTGTAGTCGGCGTCTGACGTCACTGCCTGGTCTTTGATCTTCTCATCCATTACAAAGTAACAATCCGGCTCTTTAATTCTTCAGAACCTCTGTATTCCAGCAAAATCCTGCACTTAGTGTTTATACACGCAGGAGAGGAATATCCAAAAGATGTGATGTAGTTGTTGTTAGTAGTGGAAATAACCCGGGTTACACTGTCATAGCAGTTTTCCAATTGCTTGAAATAAAGACTTTTGAAGAGTCACTTGATACCACTGAGGGTCACAAGAGTTACTGGAGGCAACTAGGGGTCACAAGAGTCGACGCGTTTCGCTCTATACAGAGCTTTATCAAGATACTTGTGAATCCTAAGTGTAGATATTTATAGCTGATGCCAGACTTTGATTGGTTGATTTTTCAGTTAATTAAAGGTGGAATTTTTTTCTCACACTATGTTAAGGAGGAATCCTTGGAAAACTCATACTTGTATCACAATAGATAATTCATCTCCCTTGTTATTACTATGATGCTTAATATATCCTTTTCTTATATAAAAAAACTTTAAAAAGTAGATATAAGATGAATATGTATTATAGGATCTTAAAATAAAGGTTAAAATAAAAGTCAACAAAATACGGCAATTGGAAACTCTTACTGCAAAGACTCCCTTGTTATATAGAGCTGCGGGAAATTATTAGGAATCTAATTTTAATTGTTATCAAGTTTTAGTTTTTATTTTCTATACTCTTTTTTATGGGAAGACGTCCCCTTATGCTATATTATCAAATCTGAATTTATATCGCTACAATAAATAACTTTTATTAAGACATATTCTCCTTCCAAGTGGTTTCTAAATATTGTGTGAAATATGTATACTGAGATTTGCATTTAGATAATCTGATAACATTGTCATTTCAGAAACTGTAGTCTACATATATGGAATATATAACAAAAACCATACGAAATCAGCAGTAAGCAATTTTTAGTAACATCAATCAAGGTAATTTGGGCATAATAGATCTATATCACGGTGCACTTAATTCACATCCTGATCAATTATAAAAATCGTTCATACTGTATCCTAAAGGTTACACAGCACAAGTACAACACAATATTTAAATAAAATAACACTCCGATAATAAATAAGAAAATTTAAATAATCGACCAAAAAATTTTTTTTTCTATATGCACACACATAGTGTCTAATATTTATAACTAGATTTCTTAAGCTTTCAATAGCGCCCTCACGTCCCCCCCTTTTTTTCTTAGAACACGATAATAAGTCTGAAGGACTTTTTCACTGTGAGGTGTTTGGAATCACTGTTTCCAGCGCTCTACTTACTCCATTTACACCTTAAAAGAACTAAATGCCCTTTGAAGGGCAATGCCCATCCAAATGCCCTTTTCAGGGCAATGGGGAGCTTAAGTATTTTAGGTAGGTTTTAATTTGGGGGGTTGGTTGTGGGGGTGGTGGGTTTTACTGTTGGGGGGTTGTTTGCAATTTTTTTTTACAGGTAAAAGAGTTGATTTCTTCTATAAGGTTCAACGAGTCCACGGATTCATTCTTTACTTGTGGGATATTATCCTCCTGCTAACAGGAAGTGGCAAAGAGCACCACAGCAGAGCTGTCTATATAGCTCCTCCCTTAGCTCCACCCCCAGTCATTCTCTTTGCCTACTCTAAGTACTAGGAAGGGTAAAGTGAAAGAGGTGATAAAATATTAGTTTTTAATTTCTTCAAGCAAGAGTTTTTTTTTTTTAAATGGTACCGGTGTGTACTATTTACTCTCAGGCAGCAGATGGATGAAGACTTCTGCCTGGAGGATGATGATCTTAGCATTTGTCACTAAGATCCAGTGCAGTTCCCACAGAGGCTGAGGGGTACAAGAAACTTCAGTGTGAGGAACGTTTTCATGCTATATAGCAGTGAGGTATGTTCAGTCATTTTTTCTGAAGAGACTGTATATTTCAGAAAGGCTGACAGTATCCCCATGAGGGTAAGGGTAAGCAGTAATCCTAAGAGCTATAGAAAGGGCATTACTAAGCTTGCATAAGGGGCTAATTAAAAAATGGTTGACACTGGTTTTTGAATGTTTGTGGGCAAACGTTTTATGAACTGGGAGTGCTGTTAACGTTTTGTGGGCAATAACGTTTTTTTTTGGCATCGTTATTGAGGGTACACTTGGCTTCATTTTAATCTCAGAACCCACATGGCTAGTTTAAAACCGCTCTGGAACTCCTGAGGGCCCTTGTGGAAGTTTTGGGCCAAATCGAAGCTTTAACCCCATTTTACCATCCCTGAGGGCAGGTAGGCGAGATGCTGGGGGTGTTTTTTCCGGATTTAGGCCTTATTTCAATCCGGTTTGCACATTAAAGGGTTAAATGTTTTATTTTCTTGTGGGGCAAATTTAACTACACAAATTGAGTCTGCTGTCAAAATTTGGAAAGTTTGGGGTATTCTAAAGCAGTTTTGCAGAACGTGTATGCTTTTTTTCTCTTAAAGGCGCAGTACCGTTTTTTAAGATTGTTATTTTTTCACTAAATAAAGTGTTTTCCAGCTTGTTTGTAGTCATTACTAGCTTGTTCAACATGTCTGACATTGAGGAAAGTCAATGTTCAATATGTTTAGAAGCCATTGTGGAACCCCCACTTAGACTGTGTCCCTCATGCACTGAAAGGTCAATAAATTGCAAAGAACATATTTTAGCTACTAAAAGTATGTCGCAGGATGATTTTCAGTCAGAAAGGAATCAGGTTATGCCATCTAATTCTCCCCAAGTGTCACAACCATTAACGCGACGCCAAGTACTTCTAGTGTATCTAATTCTTTCACCCTGCAAGATATGGCCGCAGTTATGAATACTACCCTCACAGAGGTTTTATCTAAGCTGCCTGGGTTGCAGGGGAAGCGCAGTAGGTCTGGTGTGAGAACAAATGCTGAGCCCTCTGACGCTTTATTAGCCATATCCGATGTACCCTCACAATGTTCTGAGTTGGGGGTGAGGGATTTGCTGTCTGAGGGAGAGATTTCTGATTCAGGAAAGATGTTCCCTCAGACAGACTCATATATGATGGCTTTTAAATTTAAACTAGAACACACCCGCTTGTTGCTCAGGGAGGTTTGATTGTGAGTTCTAGAGAAATTGTGTAAAATGGACAGATTTCTAGAGGTTCCTGCCTACACTGATGTTTTTCCGGTCCCTAAGAGGATTTCGGACATTGTTACTAAGGAGTGGGATAGTCCAGGTATTCCGTTCGCTCCCTCTCCTACTTTTAAGAAAATGTTTCCCATATCAAACACCATGCGGGACTCGTGGCAGACGGTCCCTAAGGTGGAGGGAGCTATTTCTACCCTGGCTAAGAGTACAACTATACCTATTGAGGACAGTTGTGCTTTCAAAGATCCTATGGATAAAAAATTAGAGGGTCTCCTAAAGAAAATATTTGTTCATTAGGGTTTTCTTCTCCAACCTATAGCGTGCATTGTTCCTATAACTACTGCAGCTGCTTTTTGGTTCAAGGCTCTGGAGGAGGCTCTTCAGGTTGAGACCCCATTAGATAATATTCTGGATAGGATTAGGGCTCTCAAGCTAGCTAATTCTTTCATTACAGATGGCGCTTTTCAACTGGCTAAATTATCGGCAAAGAATTCAGGTTTTGCCATTTTAGCGCGTAGAGCATTATGGCTTAAGTCCTGGTCTGCTGACATGTCATCAAAATCTAAGCTTTTAGCCATCCCTTTCAAAGGTAAGACCCTATTAGGGCCTGAACTGAAAGAGATCATTTCAGACATCACTGGAGGAAAAGGCCATGCCCTTCCTCAGGATAAGACAAATAAGATGAGGACCAAACAAAATAATTTTCGTTCCTTTCGAAACTTCAAAGGTGGTCCCTCTTCCTGTTCCCCTGCTGCAAAACCAGAGGGGAACTTTGCTCAATCCAAGTCAGTCTGGAGACCTACCCAGACTTGGAACAAAGGTAAACAGGCCAAGAAGCTACTGCCACCATGACAGCATGAAGGGGTAGCCCCCGATTCGGGACCGGATCTAGTAGGGGGCAGACTTTCTCTCTTTGCTCAGGCTTGGGCAAGAGACATTCAGGACTCCTGGGCTTTAGAAATCGTAAACCAGGGGTATCTTCTAGATTTCAAAGATTATCCTCCAAGGGGGAGATTCCATCTTTCTCAATTGTCTGCAAACCAGACAAAAAGAGAGGCGTTCTTACGCTGTGTAGAAGACCTATATACCATGGGAGTGATCCGCCCAGTTCCGAAAGCAGAACAGGGGCAGGGGTTTTACTCCAATCTGTTTGTGGTTCCCAAAAAAGAGGGAACCTTCAGACCAATTTTAGATCTCAAGATCCTAAACAAATTCCTCAGAGTCCCATCTTTCAAGATGGAGACCATTCGGACTATTTTACCAATGATCCAGGAGGGTCAATATGTGACCACCGTGGACTTAAAGGATGCGTATCTACACATCCCTATCCACAAAGATCATCACCAGTTTCTCAGGTTCGCCTTTCTGGACAAGCATTACTCTTCCCTTCGGGTTGGACACAGCTCCCAGAATTTTCATAAAGGTGCTAGGGTCCCTTCTGGCGGTTCTAAGGCCGCGGGGCATAGCAGTGGTGCCTTATCTGGATGATATCTTAATTCAGGCGTCAACTTACCAACTAGCCAAGTCTCACACTGACATCGTGTTGGCTTTTCTCATGGGTGGAAGGTGAACGTAAAAAAGAGTTCACTTATCCCTCTCACAAGAGTTCCATTCCTGGGAACTCTGATAGATTCAGTGGACATGAAAATTTTTCTGATGGAGGTCAGGAAATCTAAGATTTTAACCACCTGCCTAGCTCTTCATTCCATTCCTCGGCCGTCAGTGGCTCAGTGTATGGAGGTAATCGGACTAATGGTAGCGGCAATGGACATAGTTCCGTTTGCTCGCTTGCATCTCAGACCACTGCAACTATGCATGCTCAAGCAGTGGAATGGGTATTATGCAGACTTATCTCCTCAGATAAATCTGGATCAAGAGACCAGAGACTCTCTTCTTTGGTGGTTGTCACAGGATCATCTGTCCCAGGGAATGTGTTTCCGCAGGCGTGGGTCATAGTGACGACGAATGCCAGCCTATTGGGCTGGGGTGCAGTCTGGAATTCCCTGAAAGCACAGGGTTTGTGGACTCAGGAGGAGGCTCTTCTCCCGATAAATATTCTAGAACTGAGAGCGATATTCAACGCGCTTCAGGCGTGGCCTCAGCTGGCTTCGGGCAGATTCAGGGCTGCCATCAGGGGGTGACAGGGGTGACTCCTGTCAGGGGCCCAATGGGCCAGGGGGACCCCATGAGGTAAGAACTAAAAAAAAAATTTTTGGCAGCCACCAGTGGGTACTACAGCAGAGTGCTAATTGAGCATGGGAAATGGTATTACAAGGAGTAAAGTATTAGCATTTGAGAGGATTTCTGAATGTGTACTAAACCACTATGCACAGTGTGAGACAGACTTTGTTTGTACAGTGTGTGCCTGAGTCAGACTGCAGATAACCTTCATTTGCAGAGGAGGTATGACTTACTTAGCAAATGTTTTTTATTTCTTTGTGCAATTTCTGATTGTAACTTCAGTGTGGTAGTAGTTGCATGGTGGGGCCAGGGGTCCATAAAAACATATTTTTTTTAGCAGCAGTGTATTTTATAAAACATTACACTTTACTGCCCCTTTATGCAAGGACTTTCCAGATGCAAGGAGGCATTTCATCTAAGATTTTTACATCTGCATAAAATGTTATACTCTCAGACTTAGATTGCTCAGTGTTTGAAATGAGTCAGGTTAACTTAAACTGTTCAGTTTACAGTACAGCTGACTTTATTTTGAAATACATACCAACAAGCCTAAATTATGCATTTAACCAGATCTAATGGTATGAGTACCACAGCTTATGGTTCCACCAAGACCATATAGAGTACAGCATTTTCAAAATCCATAAGTACAGCTGACAGATGGGAACATTTGTACACTATATTTGAAGTGGTGCTCTTGGTTGGGGAAAAAACAAACAAACATATGTCAACCTTTTAAAAGTACTTTTCTTCATCTAGCCATCTACCCAGATCATTAATGTACAATTTTGAATTCACAGAATTATTTTTGCTTACACATTTACAAATATGATTCTTTAAAAATTGATCTCTTAATTTCTGCAATTTTTTTATCATGCATGTCACACACTGTTGATTTAGGGGATGCAAGGTGCATAAATGTTTCCTCCTGTGAGTGTTTCTGTGGGTGTCTGTGTTTATGTCTTTGTGCTTTGGTTTGTGTCTCTATGAGTGTGTATGTATTTTTTTCTGTGGGTCTCTCTGTGAGGGTGGGTGTGTATGTCTGTGTTTTCTGTGGATGTCTCTGTGAGGGTGTGTGTGTGTATATGTATGTATGTCTGTGTTTTCTGTAGATGTCTCTGTGAGGGTGTGTGTTTTCTGTGGGTGTCTCTGTGAGGGTGTGTGTATGTCTTTGTGTGTTTTCTTTTGATGTCTCAGTGAGGGTGTGTGTTTTCTGTGGGTGTCTCTGTGAGGGTGTGTGTATGTCTGTGTGTTTTCTGTGGATGTCTCAGTGAGGGTGTGTGTATGCATGTCTTTCTGTGTTTTATGTGGTTGTCTCTGTGTGTGTGTTTGTATGTCTTTGTGTGTTTTCTGAGGCTGTCTCTGTCAGTGTTTCTTTGGGTGTATGTGCAAGTTTGAGTTTGTGTGTGTGTGTGTCCATTGTCTGTTCCTTTTTAGGACATTTTTACCGTACTACTGATTATTCACATCTTTCTACAGACTTTGAGACTAATGAGACATTTACAGAAGTCACCAATCCACCATTTAACCTTTAAATTATTGTTTAGGCAGTTCAGGGCCCTTCCTTTCAGCCACTGCATGCTGTTGTCATCATTTAGTTGGCATCTTCCTTTACAAAAAGATAATCAGAACTCCATATTTTGTTTTCTAAATCTCCTTTTTTTACAAAACTGTAGCCTACCTCATTACTTGTCAATGTAATCAAGTCCTGAGTGTCTGTGTGGGTGTCTGTGTCTGAGTGTTTTTGTGTGTTTCTTTGCGTGTCTGCTAGAGTATCTATATGTGAATCCTTATGTGTGAGTGTGTATTTTAGTGTATGAGTGTGTCTGTGTGTGTGTATGTTACTACCTTTACAACATTTCCAAGTTTAAATAGACACTTAAGAATAAAGTGCATATACGTTTTAGTCACTTGGTCAAAAATTGCACATGTCAAGGGGGGGGGGGCCCTGATCAATGGTCAAGTCAGGGGCCCCAAAATTTCTAGTGGCAGCCCTGGGCAGATTCATAAGGTTCCAGTCAGACAATATCACGACTGTAGCATATATCAATCATCAGGGGGGACAAAGAGTTCTCTAGCGATGATAGAGGTTACCAAAATAATTCAATGGGCAGAGTCTCACTCTTGCCATCTATCAGCAATCTATATGCCAGTAGTGGAGAACTGGGAAGCGGATTTTCTAAGTCGTCAGACTTTTCATCCGGGGGAGTGGGAACTCCATCCGGAGGTGTTTGCACAATTGATTCAGCAATGGGGCACACCAGAATTGGATCTGATGGTGTCTCATCAGAACGCCAAACTTCCTTGTTACAGGTCCAGGTCAAGGGATCCTCAGGCAGTACTGATAGATGCTCTAGCAGTACCCTGGTCGTTCAACCTGGCTTATGTGTTTCCACCATTTCCTCCCTTTCCTCGTTTGATTGCCAGAATCAAACAGGAGAGAGCTTCAGTGATTTTGATAGCACCTGCGTGGCCACACAGGACTTGGTATGCAGACCTGGTGGACATGTCATCTCTTCCACCATGGACTCTGCCACTGAGACAGGACCTTCTGATTCAAGGTCCGTTCCAGCATCCAAATCTAGTTTCTCTGCGGCTGACTGCTTGGAGATTGAACGCTTGATTTTATCCAAGCGGGGTTTCTCTGAGTCGGTCATAGATACCTTGATTCAGGCTCGAAAGCCTGTCACCAGGAAAATTTATCATAAGATATGGCGTAAATATCTTTATTGGTGTGAATCCAAGGGCTACTCATGTAAGATCAGGAGTCCTAGGATTTTGTCCTTTCTCCAAGAAGGATTGGAGAGGGGGCTATCGGCTACTTCCTTAAAGGGACAGATATCTGCTTTATCAATTCTACTGCTCAAGTGGCAGATGTTCCAGACGTTCAGTCGTTCTGTCAGGCTTTAGTTAGAATCAAGCCTGTGTTTAAACCTGTTGCTCCGCCATGGAGTTTGAATTTAGTTCTTAAAGTTCTTCAAGGGGTTCCGTTTGAACCGTTTTGATGCATTCCATAGATATTAAGCTTCTATCTTGGAAAGTTCTGTTTTTAGTTGCTATCTCTTCGGCTCAAAGAGTTTCTGAACTATCTTCATTGCAATGCGACTCGCCTTATCTTGTTTTCCATGCTGATAAGGTGGTTTGGCGTACCAAACCTGGATTCCTTCCTAAGGTTGTTACTAATAGGAATATCAATCAGGAAATTGTTGTTCCTTCTCTGTGTCCTAATCCTTCCTCTAAGAAGGAGCGTCTGTTGCACAACTTGGACGTGGTTCGTGCTTTGAAGTTTTACTTGCAAGCAACCAAAGATTTCCGTCAAACATCTTCTTTGTTTTTTGTCTATTCTGGAAAACATAGAGGTCAAAAAGCTACGGCTACCTCTCTTTCTTTTTGGCTGAAAAGCATCATCCGTTTGGCATACGAGACTGCTGGACAGCAGCCTCCTGAAAGGATTACAGCTCACACTACTAGAGCGGTGGCTTCCACATGGGCTTTTAAAAATGATGCTTCTGTTGAACAGATTTGTAAGGCTGCGACTTATTCTTCGCTTCATACCTTTTCCAAATTTTACAAATTTGATACTTTTGCTTCTTCGGAGGCTATTTTTGGGAGAAAAGTTCTTCAAGCAGTGGTGCCTACTGTTTAACCATCTGTCTTGTCCCTCCCGTTCATCCGTGTCCTGTAGCTTTGGTATTGTATCCCACAAGTAAAGGATTAATCTGTGGACTCGTTGTACCTTATAGAAGAAAAGTAAATTTATGCTTACCTGATCAATTAATTTCTTCTATGGTACGACGAGTCCACGGTCCGCCCTGTCATTTTAAGACAGATTATATTTTTTGGTTTTAAACTTCAGTCACCTCTGCACCTTTTAGTTTCCCCTTTTTCTTCCTGTACCTTCAGTTGAATGACTGGGGGGGGGTGGAGCTAAGGGAGGAGCTATATAGACAGCTCT
Organism: Bombina bombina; assembly: GCF_027579735.1. Classification (NCBI taxonomy): domain Eukaryota; kingdom Metazoa; phylum Chordata; class Amphibia; order Anura; family Bombinatoridae; genus Bombina; species Bombina bombina. The sequence continues at coordinate 1,066,611,891 of NC_069501.1, read as the reverse complement.
GCTGTGGTGCTCTTTGCCACTTCCTGTTAGCAGGAGGATAATATTGCACAAGTAAAGGATGAATCCATGGACTCGTCGTACCATAGAAGAAATTAATTTATCAGGTAAGCATAAATTTACTTTTCTTTGGGGCAATGCCCCGCAAAAAAGGCCCTTTTAAGGGCTATTGGCAGTTTAGTGTAGGCTAGGGGTTTTATTATTTTGGGGGGGGCTTTTATAGGGCTATTAGATTAGGAGTAATTCATTTTTATTTTTGATCATTTCCTTTTTTTTTGTGTAATTTAGTGTTTATTATTTTTTGTAATTTAGATAAATGCATTTTTTTTTTTATTTATTTAATTTTATTGTAATGTTAGGTGTTAGTGTAACTCAGGTTAGGTTTTATTTTACAGGTAAATTTGTATTTATTTTAACTAGGTAGTTAGTAAATAGTTAATAGCTATTTACTAACTTGTCTACCTAGTTAAAATAAATACAAACTTACCTGTGAAATAAAAATAAAACATAAGCTAGATACAATATAACTATCAATTGCGTATCCTATCTTTTTAATGGGATTTTCCTAACGCAGGTATTACAAGTCTTGGAGAAGTGAGCGGTACAGCCTCTACCTCCAAGACTCCTACCGCATTTAAAAGTCAGTAGTTAAGAGTTTTATGGGCTAATGCCGGAACATAAAGCTCTTAACTAAAGTGCTACAAAGTACACTAACACCCATAAACTACCTATTAACCCCTAAACCGAGGCCCCCCCACATCGCAAACACTATAATAATTTTTTTAACCCCTAATCTGCTGACCGGACATCGTCGCCACCTACATTATACTTATGAACCCCTAATCTGCTGCCCCTAACATCGCCGACACCTACATTATATTTATTAGCCCCTAATCTGCCGCCCCCAACGTCGCCGCCACCTAACTACAATTATTAACCCCTAATCTGCCGACCGGACATCGCCGCCACTATAATAAATGTATTAACCCCTAAACCGCCGCACTCCCGCCTCGCAAACACTATAACATTTGTTATTAACCCCTATTCTGCTGTCCCTAACATCGCCACCACCTACCTACAATTATTAACCCCTAATCTGCTGCCCCCAACGTCGCCGCTACTATATTAAATGTATTAACCCCTAAACCTAAGTCTAACCCTAACACCCCCTAACTTAAATCTATTTTTAATAAATCTAAATAAAATTACTATAATTAAATAAATTATTCCTATTTAAAACTAAATACTTACCTATAAAATAAACCTTAATATAGCTACAATATAACTAATAGTTACATTGTAGCTATTTTAGGATTTATTTTTATTTTACAGGCAACTTTGTATTTATTTTAACTAGGCACAATAGTTATTAAATAGTTATTAACTATTTAATAACTACCTAGCTAAAATAAATACAAAAGTACCTGTAAAATAAATCCTAACCTAAGTTACAATTACACCTAACACTACTCTATAATTAAATTAATTACCTAAACTACCTACAATTAAATACAATTAAAAAGAAATTGCAATATTTTAAACTAATTACACCTAATCTAATCCCCCTAATAAAATAAAAAAGCCCCCCAAAATAATAAAATTCCCTACCCTACATTAAATTACAAATAGCCCTTAAAAGGGCCTTTTGCTGGGCATTGCTCCAAAGTAATCAGCTCTTTTACCAGCCCTTAAAATGGCTTTTTCCAGGGCATTGCCCAAAGTAATCAGCTATTTTACCTGTAAAAAAAAGAAATACAATACCCCGCAACATTACAACCCACCACCCACACACCCCTACTCTAAAACCCACCCGATCCCCCCCTTAAAAAATCCTAACTCTACCCCATTGAAGATCACCCTACCTTGAGCCGTCTTCACCCAGCCAGCCACCAATGGTCATCCGATGGGGCAGAAGAGGACATCCGGACCGGCAGAAGTCTTCATCCTATCCGGGCAGAAGAGGACATCCGGACCGGCAGACATCTTCATCCAAGCGGCATCTTCTATCTTCATACATCCGACGAGGAACGGCTCCATCTTGAAGACCTCCGGCACGGAACATCCTTCTAGGCCGACGGACTAACGACGAATGAATATTCCTTTAAATGACGTCATCCAAGATGGCGTCCCTCGAATTTTAGAGTAGGGGTGTATGGGTGGTGGGTTGTAATGTTGGGGGGGGGGTATTGTATTTCTTTTTTTTACAGGTAAAAGAGCTGATTACTTTGGGGCAATGCCCCGCAAAAAGCCCTTTTAAGGGGCTGGTAAAAGAGCTGATTACTTTGTGGCAATGCCCCGCAAAAGGCCCTTTTAAGGGCTATTTGTAATTTAGTGTAGGGTAGGGAATTTTATTATTTTGGGGGGCTTTTTTATTTTATTAGGGGTATTAGATTAGGTGTAATTAGTTTAAAATAATGTAATTTCTTTTTTATTTTCTGTAATTTAGTGTGTTTTTTTTCCTCGTAATTTAGTTTATTTTATTGAATTGAATTTAATTGTAGGTAGTTTAGGTAATTAATTTAATTATAGAGTAGTGTTAGATGTAATTGTAACTTAGGTTAGGGTTTATTTTACAGGTACTTTTGTATTGATTTTAGCTAGGTAGTTATTAAATAGTTAATAACTATTTAATAACTATTGTACCTAGTTAAAATAAATACAAAGTTGCCTGTAAAATAAAAATAAATCCTAAAATAGCTACAATGTAACTATTAGTTATATTGTAGCTAGCTTAGGGTTTATTTTATAGGTAAGTATTTCGTTTTAAATAGGAATAATTTATTTAATTATAGTAATTTTATTTAGATTTATTAAAAATAGGTTTAAGTTAGGGGGTGTTAGGGTTAGACTTAGGTTTAGGGGTTAATACATTTATTATAGTAGCGGCCACATTGGGGGCGGCAGATTAGGGGTTAATAACTATAATGTAGGTGTCGGCGATGTTAGGGGCAGCAGATTAGGGGTTCATAGGTATAATGTATGTGGCGGCGGTGTCAGGAGCGGCAGATTAGGGGTTAATAATTATAATGTAGGTGTCGGCGATGTTGGGGACGTTAATAAGTGTAAGGTTAGGGGTGTTTAGACTCGGGGTTCATGTTAGGGTGTTAGGTGTAGACTTAGAACTATTTTCCCATAGGAAACAATGGGGCTGCGTTAGGAGCTGAATGCTGCTTTTTTGCAGGTGTTAGGTTTTTTTTCAGCCGTCTCAGCCCCATTGTTTCCTATGGGGAAATCGTGCACGAGCACGTTTTAGCCAGCTTACCGCTAACGTAAGCAACGCTAGTAATACAGGGAGAAGTGGCGCTAGATTTGCTCAACGCTCTCTTTTCTGAGGCTAACGCAGCCATTCAGAAAACTTGTAATACCAGCGTTGTTTAAAGTGAACGCTGGAAAAAAAAGGCTCGTTAGCAACGCAAGTTTTTACAGACAAAACTCGTAATCTAGCCGTTATTTAGCTAAATTGGGCTTATTAGGATATTTTTATTGCTGCAAACATCGTTTTTTTGAGGTAGAGAAAAATTGTTGTGCTTTTACTATTTAAAGGCGCAGTACACTTTTTAAGTAAACTTTTTTGAGTATGTGTTTTTGACTTCAGAGGTCAATAAATAAGGTTAACGACTATTATTGCTATTGCTAGTCTGTTTATTTCTGAACTTGAGGAAACTACTTGTTCTATGTGTTTAGATGCCACTGTGGAACCCCCTCTTACTTTTTGTCCCTCATGTACTGAAAGGGCCTTACAATGTAAAGAGCAGATTTTATTTAAAGAAAGTGTGTCTAAGGATGATTCTCAGTCTGAGGAGAATCAGGGAATGCCGCCAAATTTTTCCCAAGCGTCACAACCTTTAACGCCCACCCAAGCGACGCCGAGTTCTTCAACCACGTCTAATTCATTTACTCTGCAGGATATGTCTGCAGTTATGTCAACTACCCTTACAGAGGTTTTATCTAAGTTGCCAGTGTTACAGGGCAAACGCAGTAGGACAGAGGTCAATGTGAATACTGAGTCCTCTGATGCTTTGTTGGCTATTTCCGATGTACCCTCACAGGGATCTGATTTGGGGGTCAGGGAACTTCTGTCTGAGGGGGAACTTTCCGATTCGGGAAGTGTGTTGCCTCAGACGGATTCGGACGTCATGTCCTTTAGATTTAAGCTTGAACACCTCCGCCTGTTACTTCGGGAGGTTTTAGCGATGACTGTGACTCTATTGTGGTACCAAACAGCAAAAGTTTTTACACACTGTATTTACCCACTGTGTGTCTAATAAGCCTTGACGTGAATAAACCACTTAATTAACTTCTCTTGCAAGTAAGAGTTGATGGAACCCCAGTGCTGGCGGTGACTCTCAAATGCACCAATACAGTCAAAAAGACCTATAAGTCAGGTGAGGATAATAACAATGTTGTGACAAAGTAAAGAAGCTGTCTTACCGCGTCCGGTCTTAGGGTGCAATCATATGTGGGCTCGGCTTTCCAACGTCTGGACTGAGCATACCCCTGTATGTGGAGGACCCCTTGTGATTTTGTCCTCGCCAAGTCGTCTGTACTGTTTGGTGGCGTTCCACTCTGATCTGTAAGCTGGCCGGAACCTCCGAACATAGACCACACCCTCCTCAGACACGTGCAGCTAGCTCCTGCTTCATTGGCTGTTGGTGTCGAACGTCACTCAATCTTTAGCCTTGCGGTCCAATCCGGAATAGAGGGGGGAGGAGGCACTCCTCATATCCAATACAGGTGCCTACAACCGTGCTCACTTGGGGGAATCCTGGTTAACAATAGCAAAAAAATATAAACAGGTGCACCAGTGGATGTGCGAGTAGCGTTTATTGAGAGCAATATCGCTACATTAAAAAGCTTCAAACTCAGCTAGGACTACGGCTGAGAAGCCGAAATGCGTCGGCTGCTACACACTCTTCCTCCCTATGTCAGCCATCTGACTGCTGTCAATATCTAGAGAAGCATTGTGTAACTGTACTCGTTGACCACAGCACGAGTTTGAAGCTTTTTAATGTAGCGATATTGCTCTCAATAAACGCTACTCGCACATCCACTGGTGCTCCTGTTTCTATTTTTTTTTTCTATTGTGGTACCACCAGAGAAATTGTTTAAGATGGACAAATACTAAGAGGTACCTGCTTACACTGATGTTTTTACGGTTCCTAAGAGAATTTCGGAGATTATCAAGAGGGAATGGGACAGACCGGGTATACCGTTCTCACCTTCTCCTAATTTTAAGAAAATGTATCCCATATCTGACACTGTTCAGGACTCGTGGCAAACGGTCCCTAAGGTGGAGGGAGCTATATCTACCCTGGCTAAGCGTACAACTATTCCTATTGAGGACAGTTGTGCTTTCAAAGACCCTATGGATAAGAAATTGGAGGGTCTTCTAAAGAAATTGTTTATTCATCAGGGTTTTCTTTTACAACTGACGGCCTGCATGGTACCAGTTACCACTGTGGCGGCCTTCTGGTTTGATGCCTTAGAAGAGTCTCTTAAGACTGAGACTCCCTTAGAGGATATTTTAGATAGAATTAAGGCTCTTAAGATGGCTAATTCTTTTATCACAGATGCCGCCTTTCAGATTGCCAAATTGGCGGCTAAGAATGCTGGATTTGCCATTTTAGCGCGTACAGCGTTATGGTTAAAATCTTGGTCTGCTGACGTGTCATCTAAGTCAAAGCTTTTGGCTATTCCTTTCAAAGGAAAAACCCTATTTGGGCCTGACTTGAAGGAAATCATTTCTGACATTGCTGGAGGTAAGGGTCATCTCCTACCTCAGGATAAAATTGCTAAATTGAGGGGTAAACAAAATAATTTTCGTTCCTTTCGGAACTTTAAAGGAGTCAACCCTCTTCTTCCTCTTCTTCTGCTAAACAGGAAGGGAATTTTGCTCAGGCCAAGTCTGTCTGGAGACCCTACCAGACTTAAAACAAGGGTAAACAACCCAAAAAGCCTGCTACTGCTACCAAGACAGCAAGAAGGGGCAGCCCCCGATCGGGACCGGATCTAGTAGGGGGCAGACTTTCTCTATTTGCCCAGTTCTGGGTAAGAGATGTTCAGGACCCCTGAACTCTGGAAATTGTGTCCCAAGGGTATCAACTGGAATTAAAAAATTATCTCCCAAGGGGGAGGTTTCTTCTTTCATGATTATCTGTAGACCAGATAAAAAGAGAGGCGTTCTTACGTTGTGTAAAAGACCTCTCTACTATGGGAGTAATTTGTCCCATTCCAAGACTGGAACAGGGGCAGGGGTTTTACTCAAATCTTTTCGTGGTTCCCAAAAAAGAGGGCACGTTTCGACCTATTTTAGATCTAAAAAGTCTAAACAAGTTTCTCAGAGTCCCATCCTTCAAAATGGAGACTATTCGAACAATTCTGCCATTGATCCAAGAGGGTCAGTATATGACTACCATGGACTTGAAGGATGCATAGCTTCATATTCCTATCTACAAGGATCATCAGCAGTTTCTAAGGTTTGCCTTCCTGGACAAACATTTTCAGTTTGTGGCTCTTCCCTTCGGGTTGGCCACAGCATCCAGGATCTTCACAAAGGTGCAAGGGTCCCTTCTGGCAGTTCTCAGGCCGCGGGGCATTGCAGTGGCGCCTTATCTGGATGATATTCTGATCCAGGCGTTGTCTTACCATCTGAAAAAATCTCATACAGACATGGTGTTGTCCTTTCTGAGGACTCACGGATGGAAGGTGAATCTAGAAAAGAGTTCACTAATTCCACAGACAAAGGTTTCCTTCTTGGGAACTCTGATAGACTCTATATCCATGACAATTTTCCTGACAGAGGTCAGAAAGTCAAAGATTCTGAATATATGCCGAGTTCTTCAGTCCAATCCTCGGCCATCAGTGGCTCAGTGCATGGAGGTAATTGGATTCCGTTTGCTCGCTTTCATCTCAGACCACTGCAACTGTGCATGCTCGGACAGTGGAATGGGGATTATGCAAATTTATCTCCTCAGATAAATCTGGATCAGGAGACCAGAGACTCTCTTCTTCAGTGGTTGTCGCCGAATCATCTGTCCCAAGGGACTTGTTTCCGCAGACCCTCTTGGGTGATTGTGACAACGGACGCCAGTCTACTAGGCTGAGGTGCAGTCTGGAATTCCCTGAAGGCTCAGGGTGTGTGGACTCAGGTGGAGTCTCTACTTCCAATCAATATTCTGGAATTGAGAGCAATATTCAATGCGCTTCAGGCGTGGCCTCAGTTGGCTTCGGCCAAATTTTTCCAGTCGGACAACATCACGACTGTGGCTTACATCAATCATCAGGGAGGAATGAGGAGTTCCTTAGCGATGACAGAGGTATCCAAGATAATTTGATGGGCGGAAGCTCACTCTTGTTATCTGTCAGCAATCTACATCCCAGGAGTCGACAACTGGGAAACCGACTTTTTAAGCCGACAGACTTTTCATCCGGGTGAGTGGGAATCCATCTGGAAGTCTTTGCCACTCTGATTCTCAGATGGGGCAGACCGGAGTTGGTTTTGATGGCTTCTCGTCAGAATGCCAAGCTTCCAAGATTCGGATCCAGGTCAAGGGATCTTCAGGCCAAACTAATAGATGCCTTGGCAGTGCCTTGGTCGTTCAACCTAGCTTATGTGTTTCCACCGTTTGCTCTCCTTCCCCGAGTGATTGCTCGGATCAAACAGGAGAGGGCTTCAGTAATTCTAATTGCGCCTGCGTGGCCTCGCATGACTTGGCATGCCGATCTAGTGGACATGTCCTCTCTGCCGCCATGGAAACTTCCATTGAGGCAGGACTTTCTCATTCAGGGTCCCTTCCAACACCCAAATCTAATTTCTCTGTAGCTGACTGCTTGGAGATTGAACGCTTGATCTTATCTAAGCGGGGGTTCTCTGATTCGTTCCTTGATACTTTGATTCAGGCATGTAAGCCTGTTACTAGAAAGATTTACCATAAGATATGGCGTAAATATCTTTATTGGTGCGAATCCAAGAACTACTCATGGAGTATAGTTAGGATTCACAGGATTCTGTCTTTTCTCCAAGAAGGATTGGAGAAAGGGTTATCAGCAAGTTCTTTAAAGGGACAAATCTCTGCTTTGTCAATTTTACTTCACAAACGTTTGGCAGATGTTCCAGACGTTCAGTTTTTTTGTCAGGCTCTGACCAGAATCAAGCCTGTGTTTAGACCAATTGCTCCACCCAGGAGTTTGAATTAAGTTCTTAATGTTTTTCAAGGGGTTCCGTTTGAACCCATGCATTCCATAGATATTAAGTTGTTATCTTGGAAAGTTTTGTTTTTGGTTGCTATTTCTTCTGCTCATAGAGTTTCTAAGCTTTCAGCGTTACAATGTGACTCACCTTATCTTATCTTCCATTCTGATAAGGTGGTTTTACGTACCAAACCTGGGTTCCTTCCTAACGTTGTTTCAAATAAGAATATTAATCATAATCAATTAATTATGCAGTGTTGCATAACTTGGACATTGTCCGTGCCCTGAAGTTTTACTTGCAGGCGACTAAAGAATTTCGTCAATCATCTTCATTATTTGTTGTTTTTTCTGGAAAACGTAGGGGCCAAAAAGCTACGGCTACCTCTCTTTCTTTTTGGCTGAAGAGTATCATACATCTGGCATATGAGACTGCTGGACAGCAGCCTCCTGAAAGAATTACGGCTCATTCTACTAGGGCTGTGGCTTCCTCATGGGCATTTAAAAACTAGGCTTCTGTTGAACAGATTTGCAAGGCTGCAACTTGGTCGTCTCTTCACACTTTTTCCAAATTTTCCAAATTTGATACTTTTGCTTCTTCTGAGGCTGGTTTTGGGAGAAAGGTTCTTCAAGCAGTGGTGCCTTCCGTTTAGGTTCCTGTCTTGTCCCTCCCTTTCATCCGTGTCCTGTAGCTTTGGTATTGTATCTCACAAGTAAGGAGGAAATCCATGGACTCGTCATATCTTGTAAAAGAAAAGGAAATTTATGCTTACCTGATAAATTTCTGTCTTTTACAATATGACGAGTCCACGGCCCACCCTGTCATTTTTAAGACAGGTATATATTCTTTTTTATTAAACTTCAGTCACCTCTGCACCTTTGGCTTTTCCTTTCTCTTCCTAACTTTGGTCTAATGACTGGAGGGGGAGGGGGAAGGGAGGAGCTATATATACAGCTCTGCTAAGCATAAATTTCCTTTTTTATTTTTTTGTCTGCAAAGATTGCCTACATCATATGCCAACGTTTAACCCTGCAAAATTCAACACAGTGATTTTGTGAAGGAAAAACAAATCTTTTGACCTTTTCTGACACAGTAACTGGTACCCTTTACATGCTCCTGATACCCAATTTGCTTGTGCTTGCCTGTCACTCAATTAGCTACATAGTGCAATTTACCAGTCTGCATTCTGTATATAATTGTTGTCAGTCTCAGGCTTTAAAGCTAAAGGGATATTTTTATTTCAAACATCATGCTCTTAATTTGTTAGCTCATGTAGTTTTTGCATTATTGACTCCAGTTTATTATGGGCCAGATTGGGCACATCGGATTGTACTCATATTACAAGTTAAAAGTAAACTGTTTTCGATCGTGCGCTAAACCGACGAAAAACCCGATGTGCGCAAACACCAGAGATAACCTTTTAGCAATCCACTTGTAATCTAGCCCTATATGTTTAACCTCCATAAATCCTGTAATCCTTGTATCTTCTGAGCTGGACATAGCTAGCTAGTCAATTGGAATGGCATTTGCACAACCCTGCTAATCCCTGACTGCTTGGGAGTTTCTAGTGGTGCTTTACCTGTGTGTTTAACTCAGTTGTAGTCACTAATGCAATAATTGAGCATGCAAATGTCGCATTAGAATGTCCCTTTAAATACAGCACATTTTTAAAAGCCTCCTGTAGATGGTTTTAATTTTTTTTATGTCCAGGTTGATAAACAGTATTTTATTTAATTTAGAATCTATGGTGTAATAACCCCGGGGAATATATGATGAAAGCCTCGTACTTGGTCTTACCAATCATAGTTTACCACATAGGTAATATGAGCTTGTCCTTTGTACTAGATACTAAAGTGTCAGCAAAATTATTATATGGTGATTTATTAGTGTAGGATGTTTCTGCTTCATGACTAAAGTCAGTACACTGGCCATAGATTGAGTCCTACATAGTTGTATTTTGTGTATGTTATTTGCCCCCAGGATGGAATCTGTAGTATGTCTGATATCTGTAGCATCTTTGGAATTAGGAGGGTCGGAAACTGGTTTTGTCAGTGTCACCAGCCCACGTATAAGCCCAAAGGCTTCTGATAGAAAAGCACCCATAAATCTTGAAAGGGCTTACTAGGAACAGTGCAAGAACTGGCTAGCCTGTGCGCCTTAGAGTAGTCAATTTTTATGGGTATATTGGGCATAGCATCCGTGGACATTGTTGTACGTGGTTAATGATCAGTTTCCTGGGGACGAGGCAGAGGTGTGGTGCATTAGATCTTGTGGGAACCTGATTCTACAATATGTGAAGGAATTCAGGTGCTCCGAGTGTCAGCTAGTTAAAATGCCTATCATCTGAATAGTGAAACTTTTTAAACAGGTTGTTTGAAATATTTCTAGAGCAGGCTGGTAGCCATGTGCCAACTAGTGTTACAGACAGAAATAGTCACAGCCTTGGTATGCTCTAAACTTGTTCACAGAGAATCCTTACTAACAATGGACGTATTGTCAAATCCCAGATGTATGAACTTTATTGTGAATTTTCCTACAAGGATGCAGTGTCATGAGCTCAGATCTCATTTACACCTCACCGTTCATATCACACTTCCTGGTTACAGCTGAGTAGGGATATTGTGGTAGGACTAGGTATTGTCCAATGCTAAAGAAAAGCAGCACATACATTTGCATATGCTTCATTTAGAGGTTTTATACAAGGCATGCTAACTGCTATGACTCAGCCATTTAAAGGGAGTTTGTGCACTATTTTGTCCATTGCTATATCCAATAAAACAGTGGTAATTCTGCTTATTAGCCAATCAGCAATGGACTTTACATTAGTTAGTAAAAAACTACTAACAAAACCTTTTTTCATGCAAGGCCATAGTGTAATATATACAATCAATATCCTGTATACACTTTTTTTCTGCATATGAATACAATTATTTCTGTTGTTGCTTATAATTAGAAAAATAAACAAAAAATAGTAAAAAAGAATAAATATTAAAATAAAAAAGTGGTTTCTATAAGTCTCAGTCATAATTAAAAAGGTTTGTTTCTCGGATGACGGGTTTTTTTTCCGTTGTAAAGTCCTAAAAGTTTTCATGTGGAGGAAAGTAGCGTTAGAAGAGGTTTAGCAGATGTACTCCCATAATCTTGTCATACTTGTTTGAAAGACACTTGATTCTTACCATATTACTAGGGATCTCTTTCAGTGGCGCCAACAGAAAGAATAAATAGGGGGCACTTTGAGGCTGTGGGCAGGTCTGAAATGTGAGAGTGAGGTGGACGGACGAGCAGTAGGTGAGGTTGGGTGTGCTGTGAACTGTGTGGGCCTGTTGTGGGTGTGGTTTGGGCCCGAAAAGTGGTGAAAAGGAGGCTGTGAGTGGGAAAAACAGGGGGAAGGGACTGCACTCAAATTATGAGTTCAGCTAGCTCCCGGTAGTGCATTGCTGCCCCTTCAACAAAGGATTCTAGGAGAATGAAGCTGATTTGATAACAGAAGTAAATTGAAAAGTTGCTTAAAATTGTATCTTTTTCCTTTAATTCCACTAGTCTTTCTGCCCGTTTTATTTTTCAAATTTGTTCTATACCCTTGATAGTAAATTAATTTGCATATATATATATATATATATATATATATATATATGTGTGTGTGTGTGAGTGTGTGTAATGGTTTCCGGAGTAACCAAGAAGTCTTATTATATAAACAGTAAACTTATTCTGACTCGAAGAAACCACTCAATACCCATATAAGCCTTAGCTATCTCATTATGCAACATAATCTTCTACCTCAGTACTCAATGGTGAAAAATCTGTTTGCACTGTACAAATACAAGTTAATAATCCGATTCCTTTTCACCAAAGTTCATTTTCAACAGCTGATACGTATCATGGCACTTGCATTTTGTGTTATTATAATCAAACTTCCTCTTTGATAGCTAAGTCCTAAATGTTACAATTATACAAAATAGACCATGGCATTTATCATTCACTGCTCTGTTTCTGCTGTTAAACAGAAGTATTTATAGATGCTATAAGATTTTGATTAACAAATCAAAGTATAACAAAATCATTTCTTTTGAACATTTAGCAAACAGTTTGTGTGTGTTTGTTTTCTCAGCACATTTTCTTGATGTTTGTATCTATTTTATTGGCTCCAGTCCTAGACTCTGGGTGGACTAAATACCAGCAACTCAGGTATGTCACCCTGCTAGACTCCATGCCATTGGAAGGGAAATTGCAGGACCATATACTGCAAGGACAGAAATGCATAAATAGAGAGAGTGAGAATTGTGAATATGAAGAGAATGTATAAACTACTCTGCTTTATACAAGAAAAAATGTTTAGACCCAGACCAAACCCTTTTTGGCCTGGGTGTAAACATTTTTCTTGTATAAAGCAGAGTAGTTATTTTCCATTAAACAGTCAGGGGCAACATAGCAATACACATGGCTTGGGCGATCTACACTTTCAAACCCTAATTGTTACAGGAACTTGAAAAAAAAAGATTAAAAAAACTAATTAACATAAGTCAGCTACTTATATTGCATGTCGCTTAGGGGGGCTGCAACCCCTTAATCCATAAAAATCCAAATGCAGTAGCACTTAACCAAAACCTTCTTTCATTGTATGCTTAAAGGGACATGGAACTCCACATTTTTCTTTCATAGTTCAGATACAGGCCTCAATATTAAACAACTTTCCAATTTACGTCTGTTATTATTCTATTGTGTATCCTTTGTTGAAGGAGCAAGAATGCACTACTAGGAGCTAGGTGAACACACTGGGTGAGCCAATGACAAGAATCATATATATGCAGCCACCAGTCAGCAGCTAGTTCTCAGTAGTGCTTTGCTGCTCCTAAGCTTACCTATTATGATTTTCAACAAAGAATAGCAAGAGAACCAAGCTAATTAGATGATAGAAGTAAATTGCATGCTCTATCAAAATCATGAGTATTTAATTTTTACCTTACTGCCCCTTTAACAGTGGATAGGAAAATACAGGAAAGAGGCAAGTAGGACTTACAACCCCTGTGGGACTACAACTGAATCCCAAGACTGAGTGTAAGGCAATGGTGAAAATCTGTAACAGGATCAGGACAGTCATGAGTTTATCTGCTCAGAGACTAGGGGTAGGATTTGGGCTGTACAGTAATATCTCAAAAGAAACAATAACATAGAGTAGAGGAAGAGGGAAACACAGTTTTAGCATCAGATTTAGGGTAATCCCACAAATTGCTGGATGAATGAAAGGTATGTAACAATGTTCCTTAAAAGTGGGATTTTTCCATGTTTTAAACGTGAGCTAAGTTTACATGAAGCATATACAAAACAAACATTTCTCTTTTTTTTTTTTTTTAGTAACAGACCATTCTTATTTTCTCTGTGCCTCTTTATCAACCAAGGGGTTAAGGCAGCAGATGGGGGCAACACCTTGATGTACAATAACCCACAATGGTAAAGGGACAGGAAGCCCCAACATTTTTTTTCCTTGATTTGGATAGACCATACAATTTTAAACAACTTTCAAATGTACTGTACTTGTATTATCAATTTTGCTTCATTCTGCTGTTATCCTTTGCTGAAGGAACAACATTGCACTACTGGCAGATAACTGAACAAATCTGGTTAGCCAATCACAAGAGACAAATGTATGCAGACACCAATCAGCAGCTAGCTTCCACTAGTGTAGGATATGTGCATATTATTTGTCAACAAGAGATACCAAGAGAATGAATTACATTTGAAAATAGAAATGAATTTAAAAGTGTGATAAAATGTCATGCACTATCTGAAACATGCACGTTTAATTTTGACTTTCCTATTCCTTTAAGGTTGTCTGTGCCTGCTTTCACACTACATGTTCATACACAGGAGAACGTATCTTGTTTAGTGATTGCACGTCTTTATAGCCCCATGTCTAATGTTACCAGTTCACAAAGGAACCATCACCCCAGGGCAGGGCGTGCTACAAATGTGAAGAGAATCTTGCACGTTCACTTGTTTTGTTTGCTTCATATACTGTTATAGATCTGTACCATTCTGCATGAAAAAAACAGTTTGATGTCTAAGAATGCATCTGGGAATTTCAGGCACTTTCATTAGTTACTCAGTCAAAAGTACATTATATAAGACTTTATATGGGCATACAAAACAGTATTCCAAATGCACTGCAGTACATTTCAGATACAGGTAAAAGCATTAGCAGGGTTCTGACATGTGACTCTGAGCATGCACAGGGTGCAACTTAATATGTAACCTATTCAGTGCATGCTAAAATAAAATTTGAGTTCTATTGATGCTTTTTTACGTTGGATTTTTTTAAAAATTTTTTAAAGCAAGTGTACAGCAAAAATTATCCTATCTACTTGACATACATTGCAGTACATTTCTAATATGGGTCCTATGTGTCTTTAAAACAAGACTGGTTGTCCTTTTTTATTGTAAGACTATAGTGAAAAATACCTTGTTAAAGAGTTTTTAATTTGCATTTATGATTATAGTTTCCATGTTTACGCATTTTCTACACCAGCATAACACAATAAATAATAATTTAGCATTGTTAGAAGAATGACAAACCCAATTGCCTTTAAAGGGACAGTAAAGTAAAAAAAAATCTTTCATGTGTTAAATAGGGCATGTAATTTTAAACAACTTTCCAGTTTACTATTATTACCAATTTTGCTTTGTTCTCTTGGTATTCTTAGTTGAAAGCTAAATCTAGGAGGTTCATGTGCTAATTTCTTAGACCTTGAAGACTACCTCTAATCGGAAAGCATTTTGACAGTTTTTCACCACTAGAGGGCGTTAGTTCATGTGTTTCATATAGATAACATGGAGCTCCGGCACGTGAAGCTCCTAAAAGCAAGCACTGATTGGCTAAAAATGCATGTCTGTCAAAAGAACTGAAATAAGGGGGCAGTTTGCAGCGGCATAGATACAAGATAATCACAGAGGTAAAAAGTATATTATTATAACTGTGTTGGTTATGCAAAATTGGGGAATGGGTAATAGAGGGATTATCTACCTTTTTAAACAACAAAAAATTCTGGTGTTTACTGTCCCTTTAATTCATATATTATGTTCAAAAAAATGGTTAGCATTAAATTTCTAATATAAAGTATAATCCAAGTAATCCTCAACTACACTTCACGAGTTTCTATGCATAAGGGAGGATGATCATTTTTGGATGTCTGCATTAGAATTAGTTTTAGGAGGAAATTATTTTGAGAATACGAGTGGAGCACATAAGGGTTTTTTGCGGAGGTTTGCTCTTGTTGGGCTTACCACTCATATTACAAGTTGAAAGTAAACGCGATCGCTTGAGCGCTATCGTGATTTATGCTAGAATGATTACAGTGACTCTGGTTAACTGTTTCACAAAACTAAAACGTTACACAAAACACATTAAAAATACATTACAAAGTATAGTTACACTTATAATAACACTATGTAATAAAAATTATTTTAAAAAAATATTGCACACAAGATATAAGGGCTCAAAGATTTGAGATCTCAGGTGTGTACATATATATTTATATGTGTATTTATAGACATATATACACATATAAATACATAAATACATATGTACACACATATAGACATATATAAAAGTACATTGGAGCCCTTTGCAGTTAAGTAGATGAAAACATGTAAAATCATATTTATGCATAATTAATTTTTAATAAAGGCTTTAACAATGTATCTACTGTAAATATTTCACATTCCAATGTTCTGCACATAGCAGAATATGTTCTAAGTATTTCTAAATATATATTCCTATATATATCTGTATATATATAGGTATAGATATATATATTGCACAAAAATACTCATGTTTTCATGTCGGATTAACGCACATGAGAATATGTGATCAGGTTTGTACGTGAGAGTAGGGTGTTAGTTTTTACCCCACTTTTTCCATTGACTTCTATGGAGGGAATACGTGAATGCGCACACGATATTGTACATTTCGCTATTTGCACTCATCGGGTTAGTAACCGAGCAAGCACAATTTACTGTGCAAAAAGCTTACTTCTAGCGCAATTAATGCTCAAGTGGAAGTGTTACTAAGCGCTTCCCTTGTAATCTGGCCCATAGTGATTAAGCCACATTCTCAAACACAATAACAAGAATTTATAATAATAATATTAATACAATAAATAAATGTCAAAGACAAGGAAAATAAATCCTTTCTGCTCCACCGTAGACGAAGAATAATTTAGCAAATTTAATGGGACGTAAAACCCAAAACTGTTCTGTGATTATTCAGATAGGGAATACAATTTTAAAAAAAGTTTCCAATTTACTTTTTTTTAATCAAATGTGCTTAGTTTTCATATTATTCTTTGTTAAAGAGATACCTAGGTAGGTAGCGTGCACGTGCCTGAAGCACTAAATGGCAGGAAATAGTGCTGTTATCTAGTGCTCTTGCTAAAGTAGAACATTGTTGCAAAACTCCTGCCATATTGTGCTGCAGACACGTGCACACTCCTGAGCTTACTTTACTGCTTTTCAACAAAGGATAACCAGAAAACTAAGAACATTTGAAGTTGTTTAAAATTGTTTGCTCTTTCTGAGTCATGGAAGAAACGTTTTGGGTTTATATGGAAGAAATGCACAGCTTGCTTTTCATGCATGATTTTAATCACGCCGTACCTTTTTGTAGAGCTTCGCTAGGCACGACTCTGGGTAAAGTATGCAAATGAGATATACAACATTCCTGCTTTTTGTTTCCAGTACTGTGTTTAAACATCGAAATGGAGAAAAGTTTAATCTCAAGCTTTTATCTCCACCATAATATACAGGAAATATCACTTATTTACTAGTCAGTGTTAAAAGTTACTAGCCCAGAAGAAAAAAAGTACTAGTCCTCTGCAATTTCATACTGGCCATCATTGTCGTACGTAGACCGCGCTAATTTAAGGGCTAGTTTTTCATATACCATTTTATTGTCCTCCAAGCAGTCTAAGCTGCATATTCCATATTTGACCAGTAGATGGAGTAATTCTATAGCTACTTCCCAGTTGATAAGGGTGTGGTAGGAGACAAGGTTTATGGCTGAACACAAAGAAATGCTGGAAACCAGCAAAACCTTTTCAAGCCCTGAGTGTGTGCAAGCTCGGTCTTCTATATGTGCATAGATAATTGTACTTTCATTGCATTACTCCCCGGCTTCAGGCCACAGGAATACATTACTCTCATTCTCTTCTTATTGGCTAAAAGGCATTTATGTAGAACACATAACCAGAATAGAGCTAAAGCAGAGAAAAACTCAAACTCTCAAAGCCCCAAACAATTTTACTTATGGCCCAACCCCCTTCACACAACTTCACATAGTATCCTGAAAAGAAAAAAAAGAGTTCTCATACAGGTGGCATTACCTGCTCAGCAAGGAATGTCACTCCTCCACACTCTTAGTTCTCCTTGCCAACAGCTCTGTTTACTGTATACACAGATGAGCCTTAGATGTGAGCTTTCAGCCTAGTATTTATAGAACCAGCATACTTTATTTACTTCTGAATATCTAATTAGAGTGTGTATCATATGGATATATATACAGTATATGAGACTGTGAGTGTAAAATTCTATATGTCTATTGATGCAGATATTTTACTTTTGTTTACTTGTTTCTTTGCTGAGTTTGTACAGAACATACATACCTTGTCAAGCTGTTACATCATTCCTCCATGAAAACAGAATTTGGGTTAGTTTAAAATGTATGTAATCATTTTATGTCTACACGTTTTATTTTTACCCATTTGCTTAAAAATTTGAAGATGGAACAAAGTGAAAAAATATAAAATGATTTCCAAATATAAATGTTGGTGTTCTGTGAATGTGAACTGATGCTAAGCCATGAAGACTTCACTGCTTATGTTTACCATGTATGCTAAAGAAAATTACACAAAAATCTTACTTGTTTTGCATTTCACATGTTGCCCCCCCCCCCCCCATATCTGGGTCTTTGTATTAATTAAAGTCTACAGAAAAAACAAGGTATGGTTTTTCTGGGTACTTTAGATCATATGCAAACATTGCTATTTAAAATCACATATGGCTATAATATATTTCTAGTAAAATGATAATCACTAATGATAATACATAATACATAACAAGTGGACGAGGTTTGCTGTGATGAACGTTGTCCGCCCAGCTTTGCGGCGAGCAGCAGTTCACTGCCCGCCGTTAACATTGCACAAGCTGCTGCTGCTTGTGCAGTGCTGCCCCCTGCTAGCACACAGCCAATGGGGTGCAAGAGGGGGCTGTCAATCATCCTGATCTGATCACAATCATTGGAATGCGACACACTTTAGGTGGTGGAGAGGTTAAAGGGACACTCAATCAAAATTAAACTTTCATAATTCAGACAGAGCAGCCATTTTAAACAACTTTCCAATTTACTTCCATTAACAAAATTTGCACATTCTTTTTATATTTAAACGTTTTGAGTCACCAACTCCTACTGAGCATGTGCAAGAATAAGTGTGTATGCATTTGTGATTGGCTGATGGCTGTCACATGGTACGTGTATGCATTTGTGATTGGCTGATGGCTGTCACATGGTACAGGGGGAGTGGAAAAAGACAACTTTTAAAATTGTCAGAAAAAAAATCTACTACTCATTTGAAGTTCAGACTAAGTGCTATTGCATTGTCTTGTTATCTTGCATTTGTTGATTATGCAAATCTACTGTGTTGACTGGTCCTTTAGGTCCGCTGCTAATTAACAAGCCAGGGCTCTGAAGCTGCTTGATAAATGGAGCCCATAGTGCTCCTTGTTTATTGTGATTAGTCACCAAAAATTAGATTAAAACTTTTTTTTTTTTTTTTTACTAATATTAAAATATCACAATGATTAAATAGAAATACAACCTGACAACATAGAGGAATAGATCATTATAATATGGAACTAGGACCTTAAGGTACATTTTGATTTACTAATCCCCATCACAGTTTACTAACAGTATAAAATATATAGACAGAAAATTCTAAAAACACAAGGATGTTCTGAGGACAGGGTTACTTGAAAAACGGTTGTTCGGTTTATAGTAACAACCCTTTATTAAAGGGACATAAAACAGGTTGAGATCTTTGCATATCCTAAAAAGACTAATTCAAAATAGTTTGCATAAAAAAATTGTTTAAAAATTGCTGGCGAGTATTTTAATTTTTTTTTTTTTTTTAAAAAGAGCAAAATGAATGACATAGCTTAGCTGACTGGGGCAGCCAACTCCACCCCTCTTATCAGTGTTTAGACACAGGCATTGTATTTCAACTGAGTCCACAGTTTCTAGGCATGCTCCAGCAGATAATCCCTATTCATTTCTGCATTCTACCAAAACAGATACAGCCATAGAAGGAAATGTGTTTGGGGAGTTAGAGCTTTACAATTCAGAAACTAAAAAGAAAGGGTTAATGACGAGGCACTGCAGTATAAATTTGCAGGTAAAGTAATTAAAGTACATATTTTCTATATTTTGTCTCTATCCCAACTTGTTTTATGTCCCTTTAAATAGCCATAAAAGTGTTTCGGTTTTTACCCAGTGTAAAGACAAATTCAGTTGCCTAAATAAATTGTATTAATTGTTGCCAAATTAATAGAATTTCCCACCATTCAAATTTGTTATACAGTACCCACAGGTAAAACAAGTTTAACCACAAAGCAGAAAGTGACATTTTTGACACTTGTAACTACCCAACTCGTGTTAAGATTATTATCAGACCCGCTCCCATAATTAACACGTAATCTCAGATTAGAATCCAGACCCTGAAAATCTTCTGGCAGTGTTTATAAATATAGTGTGATTAGTAGTTTTATTAAACTGGTGCACAGTGCCTAGTGAATTTAATGAATTTGGGTTGGTTCTGTTTGAGTAACATTACTCTGGGTGATGTTACAAAGAAAAAGAATGATACAATTTGATAAATGATTGGAGTGTAAAAGAGAGAACAAGTCGGGAAATTCTAGAGATCACTGAATGTTTAAAACGTACTTTGAATTCATTCTTTATGGCCCTTTTAAAAGAAAAATGCTTATTTGCCAACTACCCTGAACTTCCTTGGAAAGCCAAGGATTTTAGCTTCTTATCTCATTGCAAAATTACCCTGGCAATGGGTGTGACTGCAGCGGGCACCCTGAAGAGCATACATAATTCTGGTCCTTTAACTGTGCAGACTACAACATACAGGATATGTTCATCTCCTAATTCATCTCTGCAGCCTCGGCCAACATCTGCAAAATAAAACTACTTTTTTTCAATAACTTTTTATTCACAACTGCCCAGGTGTAACCATCTCAGTGCAGCGAGTCCCATAATGCTACTCATGCACCTTAAATGAGTTCCCTATTCAGACAAACAATATGGATTTTGCTAACAAAAGCGTTTAAATGCTCTTAAAATAACAATTGTATACAGAGATCTTTTATAAGGCAATGGTTACTTTTTGATGCAATGCTTTTAGCACGAATGATGACCATGTGTTGTGCTCCAAGGCCTGCTTTCAGGGCAGCCCTTTCTGTGTGCTTCCCAGGAACTCCAGGGTGGCAAAGTGGTCGTACATCGCCGGGGGAATCACATGGGTGTGATTACGTCACCAAGTTAAGGGGTTAATGTCCCTTTCAAGTACACATTAATAAAGATGATTTTCTCCTGTGTATTTTACTGTATTCCACAAATTTATTTGCCCATATTGTCAACACTATCTTGGAGCTGAGGCAACAGCTTCCCTATTGTGAGTTTAATACTTGCTGGGAGTGGGGAATAATATTTTGGATGTAACATATTGCACTCCTGCTGTCTACAAATATTTATTTTTCAGATTGTCTCCTTGGAAATTCTTCCTAAATATTTATTTTATTACTAATACATCCTACTCCTTTTTAAAAAAAAATTATGAGTGATATTATCATTTTACAAAGCTTAACAGGTTTTGTGTTTTAAAGACTTCACCAAATGCTTATCTGCTCATTCAAATATGTTCTTTTAAATTTTGTTACTTATTTGACCTTAAAGGTACAAATTTTCAATGAATTGTTATACCAGCTGCAGAGTATAAAATTAACTTCAGTAAAGCTGCAAAGACTACAATTTTATGTCTTTCAAAATGTGGTGGCCTCCATATTGCCAGAATGTAGCTGCTGCAATGTCTCCTTTGCAGAAATGTTTCAAACAACATTACTGTTAGAAAGAAAACAGTTACCTGTTTTACCTGACTTGCTAGGAAACATTAATGCTCTGTCTGGCTATGCTGATCATTTCCTGTTATAATAAACTTGCAGGCTATTGGCTGTTTTATTATATCTTCTGGCCATTATTAACCCTAAACCATAACCTAAGCCCTAACTCCAACTCTAACCTTACCTAAGAATGAGATTGTCAGTCACAACAAATGTCAAGTGTTGGGATATCTCCATTTACTGTATATGAGATATTTGCCCACTATACCCAGACTGCCCGATTGTGGTCAATGATCTTATAGTTTAATTATTGTGACTGAATACCCTTGTCCTTTGCATATCTACTTCTGCAATGTATTTATATTTGTATATGTATGTTGTCAATGTGGGGGTAATGAAGACTCTTTGGGGCCTATTTATGTAAGTGTAAGCGGACATGATCCAATATAGCGGATCATGTCCTCTGCACATCGATAAATGCAGACAGCATACGCTCTCTGCATTTATCATTTCACCAGAAGTTCTTGTGAACTGCTGGTGCAATGCCGCCCCCTGCAGATTCCCGACCAATCGGCCGCTAGCAGGGGGTGTCAATCAACCCGATCGTATTTGATCGGGTTGATTTCTGTCCGCGGGCTCAGAGCAGACGGACAGGTTACGGAGCTTGATAAATTGACCCCATAGTATGGAATGTGCATTGTAAAGCTATGGTGTCTGCATGTACAGTATATACTGTATATGGAAAAATATATCAATTCAAACAAACAAAATGTATTTATGTATATAATAATTTAATAATTCTAAATACAGAAGTATTTGTGAATCCGACTGCCAAAAAAGCTGTGATGGCTTAGGGAGGGACCAAGGGGTGCAAAAACACCCTAATCTTCTATTTTGCACCCCTATTGGGCTAAGAAGGAGTGTAGAAAGGTAAAAATTACTACTCCCTGCCCATGTCAATTTTTGGTTCAGAACATGGGTTACACTTGCTTATTGGTGGCTAAATGTAGCCACCAATCAGCAAGTGCTATCCAGGGTTCTGAACCTAAAGTGGACCTTCTCCTAAGCGTTACATTCCTGCTTTTTAAATAAAGATAGCAAGAGAATGAAGAAAAATGGATAATATGAGTAAATTAGAAAGTTGCTTAAAGGGACAGTCTAGGCCAAAATAAACTTTCATGATTCAGAAAGAGCATGTCATTTTAAACAATTTTCCAATTTACTTTTATTACCAATTTTTCTTTGTTCTCTTGGTATTCTTAGTTGAAAGCTTAACCTAGGAGGTTCATATGCTAATTTCTTAGACCTTGAAGGCCACCTTTTTTCAGAATGCGTTTTTACAGTTTTTCACCACTAGAGGGTGTTAGTTCACGTATTTCATATAGATAACACTGTGCTCGTGCACGTGAAGTTATCTGGGAGCAGCCACTGATTGGCTAAGCTGCAAGTCTGTCAAAAGAACTGAAATAAAGGGGCAGTTTGCAGAGGCTTAGATACAAGATAATCACAGAGGTAAAAAGTATATTAATATAACTGTGTTGGTTATGCAAAATTGGGGAATGGGTAATAAATGGATTATCTATCTTTTAAAACAATAAAAATGCTGGTGTAGACTGTTCCTTTAAAATTGCATGCTCTATCTAAATCATGAAAGAAAAAAAATCGGGTTTAGTGTCCCTTTAAGGCTTCAAGTTGGCCACTGATCTGAATTAAAAAAGTAGGTAACCTTTTTTTAAATAAAAAAATATATTAAAACATGCTGCATAATAATACCGACTTTTATGAAATTTTAATGAAGTTATGATAGTGTAGAGCCAAAATATAGTGATGCATATGGTAAAGGAAAACAATGTTTATTAATAAAATATATGGCAGTAGAAAGACTGAACAGATGTCTCTTAAGCATGTTACAGCTATCATGTAGTCAACATAACATTACTAATTTAGTAGAGTCTGTTTTGTTATGTAAATTTACTTATATTTTTATACAATTTTTTAATATAATTTAGGAAATTATTTATGTCATTTGATTTATAGGCTACAGTTGTTTGTAACAGATTAATATATTTTTGTATATGGAAAGGTATAATGCAAGCATGTCTAGTGCTGAAAAAGGGCAGAACCCTCCAGCATTACAAGATCTCTCACAAGATTCTAGACAGGCAAATCTTGCTGTACTTGTCTAAGCAGTGTTCTCAGCGAAGGGGGGGACAAACCCAGTGCAACATAGCACTGAATGATATGAGAGTTTTGTTACACTTACATTTTGTGCTTTGTATTTTATATTACGTTACACTTCAGATTAGGTCCTTTCAGTATTATTACATTTTAGCTTTGCCATTTATATTTCATATGTAATATATTTAGATTTAGATCCAGCAGTAATTATTTTCTCTATTGTAAAATAAAACAGATCTTCAGAAAGTGGGATGGATAGGGAGTTCCCTGGGCTAAACAGGATAGTTCCCATGGTATGTCTGAAGCTCTCTCACGATTATTGTGAAATGTTGTAAGATTTTTACCCTTTAAGAACACAGCTTTCAGTTTGCTCAATTGTTATATGACGGAAAAATTCCGTCATATGTCCTTAAGAGGTTAAACAAGCTGGTCTCACTAAATTATCTCGCCAAAAATTATTCACAAAACACTTATTTAACTGACAAAAAAAGTAATATATACTAAAATAGGGGCAAAACAAGTTAAATTTGAAAGAAAACATTTAAGTTTTATTTGTATGTGATGCATATTGAGACTTTGGGGTCAATTTAACAAGGGCTGAATGGCCCTTGTTCCCCTTAATATCGCGCGAGCTCTTAGGCTCGCTGGAAACAGTAGTTATGAAGCAGTGGTCTAAAGACCACTGCTCCGTAACTTGTCCGCTGCCTCTCAGGCTGCAGTCTTCAATCCGCTCAACCCTATACGATTGACACCCCCTGCTAGTGGCCGATTGGCCGTGAATCTGCAGGGGGCGGCATTGCACAAGCAGTTCTGGTGAACTGCTTGTGCAATGATAAATGCCGACAGCGTATGCTCTCGGCATTCAGCAATGTCTGTCAGACATGATACGCTACAGCGTTCCATGTCAGACAGACATTGGTAAATCTACCCCTTTTTATCAGCCCCATGTGTTTTCCTGTTAACCTCTCTCTTTCCTGTGAAATTATGTATCCTAGAGAGCCTCATTACTTTCTAGGTTCTGCACTTTTTCTTATAGAATTCAAGGCGTTAAGCCCTTGTGAAGTCTGCACTATAATTTCTCTCTAAACTAGAGAATATTTGCTTATTGGGCCCATAGAAAGCAATAAAGCTCTCTGAAAAACTGAAGCTGTCAGTTTTATTTTAAATAGAAGAAATACAAATTGCAACTGCAATTTGTAAAGGATACACATAAATATACAAAGTATGAGCCTAATTTGTTAACGTTACACACAGAAACTGTGAAAGCATAATCAGAATTTGTAAAATCACAATCCAAATACACTGCTGTATACAAAATAAAATACAAAATAAAAGTGTACAAATTAAATATTGCACTGGGCTTGTCTCTCCTTCACATACAGTAAAGTTTCCTTTTTTCATTGGATCAAATTACTTATTTACCCTTATATTGTACATTAAATTACCAAGGGCTAGATTACAAGTGGAGCACTATGTTAACGTGTGCCCGTAAAGGGGCAAATTTGCCTGTTTATGGGTGCACGTTAAATAACCAGCCATTACAAGTGGCTGGTTAATGCTCCCCCGAGCTCTAGTTAATTAAAAAATGTGCTCCAATTACCCCCAAAATAAAATGAATAGTAGTTCTATATAAATTTAAAAGATGAGCTGCTTTTTTTTTTTTTTAATAAAAACTGCATGAAGCAGTTATAAGGGGTTAAAGTGCCTTTACATCGGTCTATGAGAACTGTGTTTTTAATTAAAATATATATGTATATGCTTATATACATATTTATTTATGTTTAACAAACAATGGAGAGCAGTACCAAAGGTATTACTAATCAAAACAAGAGCAAAATAAAGTGAATATGTCTTAATAATATATTAAACCATTATAATAGCAGATGTTATAGAAAATAACCAGATAATTAAAAAACACAAAGATAACAGCACTATAAAATCATATATACAAAATATTTTTCTCTTGTTAAGTGTATCCAGTCCACGGATCATCCATTACTTGTGGGATATTCTCCTTCCCAACAGGAAGTTGCAAGAGGATCACCCACAGCAGAGCTGCTATATAGCTCCTCCCCTAACTGTCATATCCAGTCATTCTCTTGCAAGCTTCAACCAAGATGGAGGTCGTAAGAGGAGTGTGGTGTTTTATACTTAGTTTATTCTTCAATCAAAATCTACCACAAGATATGGAGTAAATATCTTTATTGGTGTGAATCCAAGACTTACTCATGGAGTAAAGTTAGGATTCCTAGAATATTGTCTTTTCTCCAAGAGGGCTTGGACAAAGGATTATCAGCTAGTTCCTTAAAGGGACAGATTTCTGCTCTGTCTATTCTTTTGCACAAGCGTCTGGCAGAGGTTCCAGACGTCCAGGCATTTTGCCAGGCTTTGGTTAGATTTAAGCCTGTGTTTAAACCTGTTGCTCCCCTGTGGAGCTTAAACTTGGTTCTTAAGGTTCTTCAAGGAGTTCCGTTTGAACCCCTTCATTCCATTGATATTAAACTTTTATCTTGGAAAGTTCTGTTTTTGATGGCTATTTCCTCGGCTCGGAGAGTCTCTGAGCTATCTGCCTTACAATGTGATTCTCCCTATCTGATTTTTCATGCAGATAAGGTAGTTCTGCGTACCAAACCTGGGTTTTTACCTAAGGTGGTTTCTAACAAGAATATCAATCAAGAGATTGTTGTTCCATCGTTGTGCCCTAATCCTTCTTCAAAGAAGGAACGTCTTTTACATAATCTGGACGTAGTCCGTGCCTTGAAGTTTTACTTACAAGCTACTAAGGATTTTCGTCAAACATCTTTCCTGTTTGTCGTTTACTCTGGACAGAGAAGAGGTCAAAAAGCTTCGGCAACCTCTCTTTCCTTTTGGCTTCGGAGCGTAATAAGCCTAGCCTATGAGACTGCTGGACAGCAGCCCCCTGAAAGGATTACAGCTCATTCTACTAGAGCTGTGGCTTCCACCTGGGCCTTCAAAAATGAGGCCTCTGTTGAACAGATTTGCAAGGCTGCGACTTGGTCTTTGCTTCACACTTTTTCAAAATTTTACAAATTTGATACTTTTGCTTCTTCGGAGGCTGTGTTTGGGAGAAAGGTTCTTCAGGCAGTGGTTTCTTCCGCTTAATCCTGCCTTGTCCCTCCCATCATCCGTGTACTTTAGCTTTGGTATTGGTATTCCACAAGTAATGGATGATCCGTGGACTGGATACACTTAACAAGAGAAAACATAATTTATGCTTACCTGATAAATTTATTTCTCTTGTAGTGTATTTAGTCCACGGCCCGCCCTGTCCTTTTAAGGCAGGTCTAAATTTTAATTAAACTACAGTCACCACTGCACCCTATGGTTTCTCCTTTTTCTGTTTGTTTTCGGTCGAATGATTGGATATGACAGTTAGAGGAGGAGCTATATAGCAGCTCTGCTGTGGGTGATCGTCTTGCAACTTCCTGTTGGGAAGGAGAATATCCCACAAGTAATGGATGATCCGTGGACTGGATACACTACAAGAGAAATAAATTTATCAGGTAAGCATAAATTATGTTATTTCCAAATTAAAATGACTAAAAATCAGTGAAAAAGTCTATAAAAGACACAAGGGGCAAGATTACATATGCAGCGTTGCCCGCAAAAGCTGGCGACACCGTTTTTTACACGGTTTTTACCTCGCCACACAAAATAGGTAGGCGCAGCAAGACTTGCGCTGAGTATGTGAGAACCGTAACTCCCTGAAAATAGTAACTAACACCTAACGCATGAGCAATATCTATCTACCTCCTAAAAATAACTAACACCTAACACATGCGCAATATCTATCTACCTGTCAACCGTCACCCCCCACCACAATAACTAATAAACTATATTAACCCCTAATCCGTCAACCCCCACATTGCAAAACATCTAATTAACCTATTAACCCCTACACCTCCATCACTCCACAACGCAATATACCTTAATACATTATTAACCCCTAATCTGCCATTCACCCATTTTGCAAAGTACCTATTAAAACTATTAACCCCTAAACCGTCACCCCCCACCAACACAATAAACTTAACCTATTAACCCCTACTCCGCCAAACCCACACAACGCAATACTCCTAATAAAACTATTAACCCCTAAACCACCAAACCCACACAACGAAAATAACTAATTAAATTACTAAGCCCCCTAACCTAACACTTCCTCACCTAACACCCCCTAAATTAACATACAAAGCGAGAAGCGCTCTACCAGGAACGAACAACAGCTCAGTGGCTTGTTCTATGGCGATTTACCACCCGGAAGCAGCCTCTTTTAGACCAGTGTGCTTTTCACAGAAGAAAACTTTCCTGAAGTATATCAGTCTGATCCCGCCAAGTAAGGTCAGTCCAGCCCCGAAATACCAGGCAATTCTCCTCTGAACAAGGAACATGACAACCCCAGACGATCGTTTCGGCCTCCTATGGGCCTCGTCAGTGAGGTGCAGCCACATTCCTCTAAGCACACTGGGCAAGGAGTCCACGTCTGGTTTCCCCCATCACCCATAGGGAGACTTCCCCAGGGTCATAATAATTTGCATACAAAGAGAGAAGCGCTCTACCAGGAACGAACAACAGCTCAGTGGCTTGTTCTATGGCGATTTACCACCCGGAAGCAGCCTCTTTTAGACCAGTGTGCTTTTCACAGAAGAAAACTTTCCTGAAGTATATCAGTCTGATCCCGCCAAGTATGGTAAGTCCAGCCCCGAAATACCAGGCAATTCTCCTCTGAACAAGGAACATGACAACCCCAGACGATCGTTTCGGCCTCCTATGGGCCTCGTCAGTGAGGTGCAGCCACATTCCTTCCTCTAAGCACACTGGGCAAGGAGTCCACGTCTGGTTTCCCCCATCACCCATAGGGAGACTTCCCCAGGGTCATAATAATTTGCATACAAAGAGAGAAGCGCTCTACCAGGAACGAACAACAGCTCAGTGGCTTGTTCTATGGCGATTTACCACCCGGAAGCAGCCTCTTTTAGACCAGTGTGCTTTTCACAGAAGAAAACTTTCCTGAAATATATCAGTCTGATCCCGCCAAGTAAGGTCAGTCCAGCCCCGAAATACCAGGCAATTCTCCTCTGAACAAGGAACATGACAACCCCAGACGATCGCTTCGGCCTCCTATGGGCCTCGTCAGTGAGGTGCAGCCACATTCCTCTAAGCACACTGGGCAAGGAGTCCACGTCTGGTTTCCCCCATCACCCATAGGGAGACTTCCCCAGGGTCATAATAATTTGCATACAAAGAGAGAAGCGCTCTACCAGGAACGAACAACAGCTCAGTGGCTTGTTCTATGGCGATTTACCACCCGGAAGCAGCCTCTTTTAGACCAGTGTGCTTTTCACAGAAGAAAACTTTCCTGAAGTATATCAGTCTGATCCCGCCAAGTATGGTCAGTCCAGCCCCGAAATACCAGGCAATTCTCCTCTGAACAAGGAACATGACAACCCCAGACGATCGTTTCGGCCTCCTATGGGCCTCGTCAGTGAGGTGCAGCCACATTCCTCTAAGCACACTGGGCAAGGAGTCCACGTCTGGTTTCCCCATCACCCATAGGGAGACTTCCCCAGGGTCATAATAATTTGCATACAAAGAGAGAAGCGCTCTACCAGGAACGAACAACAGCTCAGTGGCTTGTTCTATGGCGATTTACCACCCGGAAGCAGCCTCTTTTAGACCAGTGTGCTTTTCACAGAAGAAAACTTTCCTGAAGTATATCAGTCTGATCCCGGCAAGTAAGGTCAGTCCAGCCCCGAAATACCAGGCAATTCTCCTCTGAACAAGGAACATGACAACCCCAGACGATCGTTTCGGCCTCCTATGGGCCTCGTCAGTGAGGTGCAGCCACATTCCTCTAAGCACACTGGGCAAGGAGTCCACGTCTGGTTTCCCCCATCACCCATAGGGAGACTTCCCCAGGGTCATAATAATTTGCATACAAAGAGAGAAGCGCTCTACCAGGAACGAACAACAGCTCAGTGGCTTGTTCTATGGCGATTTACCACCCGGAAGCAGCCTCTTTTAGACCAGTGTGCTTTTCACAGAAGAAAACTTTCCTGAAGTATATCAGTCTGATCCCGCCAAGTCAGGTCAGTCCAGCCCCGAAATACCAGGCAATTCTCCTCTGAACAAGGAACATGACAACCCCAGACGATCGTTACGGCCTCCTATGGGCCTCGTCAGTGAGGTGCAGCCACATTCCTCTAAGCACACTGGGCAAGGAGTCCACGTCTGGTTTCCCCCATCACCCATAGGGAGACTTCCCCAGGGTCATAATAATTTGCATACAAAGAAAGAAGTGCTCTACCAGGAACGAACAACAGCTCAGTGGCTTGTTCTATGGCGATTTACCACCCGGAAGCAGCCTCTTTTAGACCAGTGTGCTTTTCACAGAAGAAAACTTTCCTGAAGTATATCAGTCTGATCCCGCCAAGTAAGGTCAGTCCAGCCCCGAAATACCAGGCAATTCTCCTCTGAACAAGGAACATGACAACCCCAGACGATCGTTTCGGCCTCCTATGGGCCTCGTCAGTGAGGTGCAGCCACATTCCTCTAAGCACACTGGGCAAGGAGTCCACGTCTGGTTTCCCCCATCACCCATAGGGAGACTTCCCCAGGGTCATAATAATTTGCATACAAAGAGAGAAGCGCTCTACCAGGAACGAACAACAGCTCAGTGGCTTGTTCTATGGCGATTTACCACCCGGAAGCAGCCTCTTTTAGACCAGTGTGCTTTTCACAGAAGAAAACTTTCCTGAAGTATATCAGTCTGATCCCGCCAAGTAAGGTCAGTCCAGCCCCGAAATACCAGGCAATTCTCCTCTGAACAAGGAACATGACAACCCCAGACGATCGTTTCGGCCTCCTATGGGCCTCGTCAGTGAGGTGCAGCCACATTCCTCTAAGCACACTGGGCAAGGAGTCCACGTCTGGTTTCCCCCATCACCCATAGGGAGACTTCCCCAGGGTCATAATAATTTGCATACAAAGAGAGAAGCGCTCTACCAGGAACGAACAACAGCTCAGTGGCTTGTTCTATGGCGATTTACCACCCGGAAGCAGCCTCTTTTAGACCAGTGTGCTTTTCACAGAAGAAAACTTTCCTGAAGTATATCAGTCTGATCCCGCCAAGTAAGGTCAGTCCAGCCCCGAAATACCAGGCAATTCTCCTCTGAACAAGGAACATGACAACCCCAGACGATCGTTTCGGCCTCCTATGGGCCTCGTCAGTGAGGTGCAGCCACATTCCTCTAAGCACACTGGGAAAGGAGTCCACGTCTGGTTTCCCCCATCACCCATAGGGAGACTTCCCCAGGGTCATAATAATTTGCATACAAAGAGAGAAGCGCTCTACCAGGAACGAACAACAGCTCAGTGGCTTGTTCTATGGCGATTTACCACCCGGAAGCAGCCTCTTTTAGACCAGTGTGCTTTTCACAGAAGAAAACTTTCCTGAAGTATATCAGTCTGATCCCGGCAAGTAAGGTCAATCCAGCCCCGAAATACCAGGCTATTCTCCTCTGAACAAGAAACATGACAACCCCAATTACCTAAATTAAAAAATACTCAGTTACAAACAAAATAAAAAAGCTAACATTGCTTCAAAATAAAAAAAACTAAATTAATCTAAGATTACAAAAAATTCTAACATTACATAAAATAATAAACCAAATTATCAAAAATAAAACAATTAAACCTAATCCCTATGAAAATAAAAAAGACACCCCAAAATAAACCCCACTCACCCATCAAACCCCCAAAATAAAAAACCTAACACTAAAAAATCCTAAATTACCCATTGCCGCTAAAGGGGCATTTCTAAAAGGGCATTAAGCTCTTTTACTGCTTTTAAAAGGGCATTCGGCTCTTTTACTGCTTTTAAAAGGACATTCAGTTCTTTTACTGCTTTTAAAAGGGCATCCAGCTCTTTTTCAAAGGCCCATTAAAATGCTAACGGTTCCTGAAGCCCAGAGATCCTCTTCGTACAATCACCGCAGGAAAACTGAGGATTGAATTCAAGGTACAAGTTTAAATATGGGGTACCTTGAATTCCTATTGGCTGATTCTCCGTCTTCAAATTCAAATCAGCCAATAGGATGAGAGCTACTGAAATCCTATTGACTGATTGGAAGAAGACCTCAGCGCCGGATTTCAGGAACCATGAGTACTTATCTGGGGGTTAGACTTAGGCTTTTTTTTAATTTAATTTAGTTTTTAGTTTTTTTTATGGGTCTTTGAAAAAGAGCTGAATGCCCTTTTAAGGGCAGTAAAATAGCTGAATGCCCTTTTAAGGTCAATTCCCATACAAATGCCCTTTTAGGGGCAATAGGTATTTTATGATATTTTAGTGTTAAGTTTTTATTTTGGGAGTTTGGTACTGTTAGAGGGGGACTTAGTATTTTTTAAGGTAAAAGTGCTGTTTAACTTAGGGCAATGCCCTAAAAAAAGCCCTTTTAAGGGCTATTGGTAGCTTATCATTAGGGGGTGTTTTTATTTTGCGGAGCTTTTTTATTTTCATAGGGATTAGGTTTAATTTTTGATAATTTGATTTATTATTTTATGTAATTTTTATGTATTTTTAAGTAATATTAGCTTTTTTATTTTAATTGTTTGTAAATTAGTATTTTTTAAGTAATTGGGGTTAATTTAGGGGGTTTTAGGTTAGGGAGCTTAGTAATTTAATTAGTTATTTGTGTTGTGTGGGTTTAGCGGTTTAGGGGTTAATAGTTTTATTAGGATTATTGCATTATGTAGGTTTGGCGGATTAGGGGTCAATAGTTTTATTAGGATTATTGCCTTGTGTGGGTTTGGTGAATTAGGGGTTAATAGATTTATAAGGTTTGTTGCGATGTTTAGGGGTTAATAGTTTTATTAGGATTATTGCATTATGTAGGTTTGGCGGATTAGGGGTCAATAGTTTTATTAGGATTATTGCCTTGTGTGGGTTTGGTGAATTAGGGGTTAATAGATTTATAAGGTTTGTTGCGATGTGGGTTAATGGAGGATTAGGGGTTAATAGTTTTAATTGGTACTTTGCGATGTGGGTTAATGGCAGATTAGAGGTTATTAGTTTTAATAGGGACTTTGCGATGTGGGTGAAGGGCGGATTAGGGGTTAATACATTTATTAGGTAGTTTGCGATGTTGGCAGATTTAGGGGTTAATACTTTTATTAGGTAGATCATGATTAGGGGTTAATAGTTTAATTAGGCATATTGCGTTGTGGGGGGTTGTCGGTTTAGGGGTTAATACTTTTATTATTAGTTCCGATGTGGGTTTGATGGCGGATATAGGGGTTTTACGTGTCGGGTTTATGTTTGGGAGGCGGGTTAGACTTTTCCGAGAGATTTTACATTTTTTTAGGCACCGGCAGTTTCTAACGTGCCATAAGTCACTGGCGACTCCAGAAATTTGTATTTACGCTCATTTCTGGACAACGCTAGTTTAACCGACTTACGGCACTTTATGAACTGCCGACGCCGTATATGTGATACCCCGATGTGCGAGGTGAAATTACGGGCGGCGTGAGTTTCAGCAGTTACGCTAAAGCCTGCACCGCATATGTAATCTCACCCAAGGAATATAAATATATCTGTCTGTCAGTGAGATCATACAATGTGGGGCTCACTTATCACTTGACACCATATATTATTATTGCAGAATCTCTTGCTTGAGCAAAATTTTAACAATTCAAAAATTATTGAAAAAGGTTAAGTTATCGATATAAGCAATAGGTGTATATAAAAATATGTTGACACAAGACACATTAAATGCTGGTGAAATATATAAAAAGTGCTAGAGAAGCACACTATCCCATATATACATTAATCAATTATGGCTGCTAGTCTTTTTCAGAATCATCTGGCAGTTGCTGTAACAAACATTTGACCACTACACTTCCAGTCCTGGAACGGTGTAAGAAGATTCTGGTTGGCTGGGGAGCAGAGCCTGGGCAATTTGTCTTTGGTGTTGTGGGGGGGGGGGGGGGGGGGGGAATGCTAATTAAGGGGTGTAACTGGTTGACCTAAGACCAGGAATAGAGCAGTTTGATGGTATGGCTGAGAATTCTGTTGCACTGGTGATGGTCTAAAGTTTTGTTACAAAATATCTTTTACACCATCTTTTAATGCAATTTGATTGTGTCAGACATGCATACAATGCAAAATCTTATGCAATGATATGTGGGGAACCTAAAATATGTTGCTCTGAGAAAATCTTGCATTCACTTTAAAAAGTTTTTAATTTACTGTCTAGAGCAGGGGTATCAAGTTAATGTATGTGGGGGCCACTGGCAAAGCGTGCTTTTTCTCGTGGGACGCTTAAACAGAATGAGTGCTATGGAGCTGGATATACTAGGAACTGGAAGTGACATTTACCCAAGTAGTAGTGCAAGATGGGATTTGTATCCCACAATAGACATACACAGTCATCTATATCTTGTGAATGCCAATAAAGTGATCATACTGGAACTGTATAACAGCTTAAAAAGGACATTTATCCAAGCAGTGCATGGAGGGAGTCTACACTGGACAATACATGCTTGTCTTTATAGATATCTTGTGAGTGCCTGTGTAGAACATAAACTAGTTACACCACTTAAAACCCTTAAAAAATGAATGGGCCCCAATTAATGATGTACCTGATAAACAAGGGAGGGCCAGATCAAACTATCTTGAGGGCTGCATTTGGCCCTGTGGCCCGTACTTTCAGACCACTGGTCTAAAGCAAGTTTAATTAGGTTGATCCCTTAGGAAGAAACATCATATTTATTTCCTTTTAACAGTAGCTATAAATACTTTCCCAAATGGTCTAAGAAATACTTTTTCAGCCAGTATGTATATCAGCAAACAATCTGACCTTACACTAGAAGCAACAAATGTTTAATTCTATTAATATGGTAAAATAAAGACTACTTCCTTTTATTTTATGAAACTAACCTATATAAATTGCAAAAAGTGCTTTTTTTATGGCAACTTGTCTCCATATATAAATAATAAATGTATAGTATACTCAAATTTGTCTTTGTTTCCTCTACATTATTAGGTCTCTCAAAATGTATTACAGGTTTTTTTGTTTTAAAAAAACAACAAATCTGTGTTTTGACTTTGCTGAATAAACTGTTTGTATCAGCCAGTGCAGGCATGAGGGACTAGAATGCAAGGGGAGCGCTATTTAGTGCTTTAGCTAGAGCATTAATTGCGCTAGAAGTAAACTTTTTGCACGCGTCGGGTTGCAAAGTGCTACTGTTCACACTCCCTGTGATGTGATATGTTTGCTATGATTTTATGGCGTGCTACAGCTATGGTTTTAGCTTGGATTAATTGACTAATAAATTTTGGACTTTTTAGATATGCGGTCAAGAGCTTTTTTGGAAAGAGTGCACTTTACCTCTCAAGTATCCCATATAAATACATATGTATATATATATATACTGTATATATATATATATATATATATATATATATATATATATATATATATATATATATATATATATATATATATATATATATATACAGTATATATATACATAAACATATTTAGAGATGTATATGTTTGTATCTCTGAATGTAACTGTACTTTGCAATGTATTTTTGATGTTTTTTGTGCAATATATTTGTCTCTTTTACAATAGCAGGATCAGTTATGTACAAACAAATTTAATTTAAAAGAAAACAGATTTCACCTAAGTTTAATTTGCAACATTTGATAATTATTAATCTGAAACCAAGCATAAGAGCATGGGGTGCTGGAGGTTCAAGGGCCGGGGTGAGGCTGAGGCTGAGTGACCCAGGGCAGGGTATGCTTGGTCTGGATGCTGGGCTTGGGTGATTCTGTGTAGGGAATGGGGGTTCTTAGGCAAGGTTTTGGTGATCCCAGACACTGAGAATAATTTTGACACAAATAGGGGGAAGAATAAAAAGAAAACAGAGTCTTTATTCAAAAATACATGTTTAATAACTATTTTTTATATGTATAATACAAATGTTATTAGTATAGTGTCCTTTTAAACACAACAAAATATCATTTCCATAAAAGTTATCAAACATTTATTATGACGGAAAATGTTTAATTTCATAGAATTACAGAATACAAAGGAATTTTTTTAAAAGGTAATAGCATATGGACATAAATGCAATACTTTATAGATACAAATACTAATCTAGGGGAGAAATATGATATCACATGTAAAATGCATAGACTTGTAAGAATTATTAATTGTAATATAGGTACAAGCTACCGATGATACAATATAAAAAGGTTGTTATGGTACTGAGTAAAAAGATTTTGTTTTTAGAAATTAGAATCAAAATGGTAAAACAGAAGAAACCCTGTAACAGTCAAGAAATACCCAAAATAATTTAACTTAAAGGGACACTGAACCCAATTTTTTTCTTTCATGATTCAGATAGAGCATGCAATTTTAAGCAACTTTCTAATTCTATTATCAATTTTTCTTCATTCTTTTGCTATCTTTATTTGAAAAGCAGGAATGTAAGTTTAGGAGCTGGACCATTTTTGGTTCACAACCTGGGTTGTCCTTGCTTATTGGACAGCAATAATAAACAAGTGCTGTCCAGCTCTGAACCAAAATTTGTCTGGCTCCTTAGCTTAGATGCCTCCTTTTTAAATAAAGATAGCAAGAGAACGAAGAAAAAATGATAATAGGACTAAATTAGAAAGTTGCTTAAAATTACATGCTCTATCTGAATCATGAAAGAAAAAAATTGGGTTTAGTGTCCCTTTAATATGTTTTCCCTCCTAAGAGACATGTAATTAAAAAAATAAATAAAGGTTTTAGATGTAGATAGAGCATGCAACTCGGAAAAACATAATTACTAATTTCCTAATTTACTTTTATTGTCGTATTGACTTTTTATTTTTATATATATTTAAAATATTTAAAAAATAAATATATATACTTTTTTTTCTAAGTGAACAACATAGGAATTAAAAGTATTTCCATTAAAAGCCACTTTAAACATGATATTGCATGTTGCAAGGTATTCAACTAGGAAGTTCTCAAAAGTATATATACATATATATATATATATATATATATATATATATATATATATATATATATATATATATATATATATATGTGTGTGTGTGTATATATAAGTATATACATGAATATTTATGTGTATATTTGTATGTATGTGTGCACATACATATTTACACATATAAATACATACTGTATTTACACATATAAACATATATATATATACACATGTATATATATATATATATATATAAATATAGCAAGAAATGTGATGAATCCCACGAATGGTCTTTGCGGTACACAAGGACTCAATACACAGCAGGCTCAACAGGTTTGGAAACAATACGTTTAATGATGTAATAAGAGGAAACCAGACGTTTCGGCTCTCGCTGGAGCCTTTTTCAA
Organism: Bombina bombina; assembly: GCF_027579735.1. Taxonomy (NCBI): domain Eukaryota; kingdom Metazoa; phylum Chordata; class Amphibia; order Anura; family Bombinatoridae; genus Bombina; species Bombina bombina. Next base: position 1,066,574,927 of record NC_069501.1, on the reverse strand, counting down.
TGGTAGCCAACCCGGACGTTTCATTGGAGTAGCCCTGTTAGTCCAGAGATTTAGATATCAAAATAACAAGAGAATTGCATTGAGCAATGATACTTTTTTATTGGACTAAAAAAGTATCAAAGCTTTTCATCTTATAAATGTATAGTTAGTCCAATAAAAAAAGTATCATTGCTCAATGCAATACTCTTGTTATTTTGATATATATATATATATATATATTTATACACATACATGGGTATATATATATATATATATATATACACACAAATAGTTATACATTTTACAGTTTATTTCAGATCTCAAGTCGCGCTAAATATTCTAACGCAGTTTTGATTTTCACTTGAAGGAAAACTATAACTTGTAATATGAGTTCAAGTTAGTGTGGTTATGATATCCATTGAAAGTATAGGTTGCAATCGAGCAAAGTCAGCCGCACTAACCCTTCTCTGGTTAACGCACTTTACCTTAGACTTGTAATATCAAGTCGCATAATGCTATTATGGTCAAACTTCTTCTAAGTAAAGTGTATTGGAATCTAATAATAAACAAATTATCATTTCAACGTAGTCCTAGCAGCTTTAGTTCCTGATTTATGCTCTATAATTATTTATGCAAATTTATTTTAATTAGCTTGACTTTTTTTTCCAGAAAAGGACACAAACCCTCAATTGAAAATGAATAGTAGATTTAATAATAACAAGGATCTATATTTCTGTCATCTCTTTCATCTATTTCAGTTACTCAGTGAGCTGCAGATCCTATGTAATCAAATTAAGTACATCTTTTAAGATTTTAGTTAAAATCTGTTCTAAAGCTTTTTCTTTGTCTTTTATGTTTTTGAATGCAGTTGTTTTTAATGAATGCTCTATTTGAACCATGAAAGTTTAGTTGTGGCTTCTGTGTTCCTTTAATGGTTTGCAGACAAGTACTTCAGTTTGCTGCACCAGAAATGATTGTGCAATGTTAAATGTCGAAAGTGTATGCTGTCGGCATTTAGCGAGGTCGAGCAGCGAATCATGTCCACTAGACCATTAATACATCTACCCCCAACCCTCTGGAAACTGCCCCCTTATGTCAGTTCTTTTGGCAGACTTGAACTTTTGAATTTTAGCCAATCAGTGCTAACTCCACAGGAGTGAGCACAATGTTATTTATATGGCACATATGAGCTAGCACCATCCAGCTGTGAAAAACTGTCAAAATGCACTGATATAAGAGGTGGCCTTCAGTGGTTTAGAAATCAGTTTGAGCCTACCTAGCTTTAGGTTTTAGAAAACCATTCCAAGAGAACAAAGAAAATTTGAAGATAAAAGTAAATTGGAAAGTTGTTTAAAATTGCATGCCCTATCTGAATCATGAAAGTTTAATTTGGACTACAATGTCCCTTTAATTCTACATGACTTTTAGGTCAGTTTAGGGAAAGAAATACATTCTGAACACCCTTTTTTATATTGTATCATGTTTCAAAGCTCACTAAAGTTTAACTTTTAAATATCTAAAGCCCTTTTTTATTGTGCTGTAAATAACAACTGAAAGAAAATGAAAATTTGCACCAAGATAGTGCTTTTGGCACTGAAAACAGAGTATTCTATATACATGGCAGTTATGCATTCTCATTGGCTGATAACTCTGTGACCTCTCCTGGGTACCTCAGCAAGGAATCATGCAAATGTGAACTGGAACTGTTCTTAGTCACCTTTTAAGAAAACCTGACATTTTGTGACTGATATTTAATGGATTATTATAGTGCGTGTGTGTGGGGGAATACATGCTCCAATTTATCAAAGCATGAAATTTTAATACTAGTGGCCTTGTCTCTCTGTGTTTAACCCCCACAAAGGTGTTAACACATAGTTAAAATACCACTCTGGAGCCACAGAGCACTGCTTATCCCTATCAGAAACTCCCACTAATGAAATCAGCAGTGTCAGTCGTGCAGCTGAGTCGTGCAAATACAGCTGCTGATTGGGTGAACTGCAGTTTCTGCTCGTGACCAGTAGTTCTCTGCTGCTCCTGAGCGGTACTTTAACTATGTGTTTGACCCAGTTGCAGGGTCACTAGTGTTAAAATGACGTGCTCTAACGAATTAGAGCATGCTATTTTTTTCTTATTAATGGCCCTTTAAATAGAGGTCAAAATTGAAAGGACAAGAGATAAAAAAAAAAAGATATAAATGATTGATTTAATATAATAAAGTATCAATGGGTAAAACATAATAAAATATGTTGAATATAGGAAAGTGATTTTCTGATGAATTTTAAGTCTGATCCCCACTTGTTTCCAGTAATAGTTATCTTGTTTATAATTGATTTTAAAAAGGCCTTTTTCTACTAAATATCAAGGCTACCTCATTTAAAGGGACAGTTACACAAAATAGTTATTGTTTAAAAAGATAGATAAGGCCTTTACTATCCATTCCCCAGCTTTGCACAACCAACATTGTTAGATTAATATACTTTATAACCTTTAAACCTCTAAATGTCTGCCTGTTTCAAAGACTCTATTGACAGCCTCTTAGTCACATGCTTTTTTATTTACTTTTCAAAACAGTAGACTGCTGGTTCATGTGGTCTACATAGATAACGTGTTCACGCCCGGGAAGTTATTTAAGAGTTAACTCAACATACAACTCATTCGATTTTAAATAGTCACAATTATGTGATCAGGGGGCTGTCAAAAGATGCTTAGATACAAAGTAATTACAGAGGTAAAAAGTGTATTAATATAACCGTGTTGGTTATGCAAAACTGGAGAATGGGTAATAAAGGGATTATCTATATTTTAAAACAATAAACATTCTATTGTAGACTGTCCCTTTAATATTCATTAGGTACACTGTGTTCTTCCTAGGATCTATTTAACTGCAATACCACTCTGGTGACCACCTGGCTAAAATTTAAGCCACCGTTATATGCTAAAATTATCTAATATTAAATATTTTCAATGTTTGCTTCACAAATAATCATTACATTTATTTATGTTAAATTATGTAATATATTTGTGCTTTAGGTAACACGTAACATAAATAACAGAAAATGTTATAATATTGCAATGTATTACACTGCCCCCAGCTACTTCAATATGCTACCTGGCTAGCAACATTTTCTGTGGAGAATACTGGTTATTTAAATGGACATGGTACTCACAAATGTTATCTGCTCCATATGAGAGGGAATATTATACTATTGTTCGTTCCTAGGTTGAGCGCTTCTCCCTTTTTATTTATGCAAATTATGACTCTTAGGGAAGTCTCCCTAAGTGTGATGCGGGAATCCAGACGTGGACCCTTTGCTCAGTGTGCCTAGAGGGATATGGCTGCACCTCACTGACGAGGCCCACAATAGGCTGAAACGTACGTCTGGGGTTTTGCTGTTTCTCTCGTTCAGAGAGGGATCGCCTGGTATTTCAGGGCTGAGCTGTACTGTTAAGTCAGGATCAGACTGATATGCTTCAGGAAATTTCTTCTCTGTGAAAGGCACATATTTACCTTCTTGGGAGGTAATTAGCCATAGAACAAGCTATGATGCTATTGTTCATTCCCAGGTTGAGCGCTTCTCTCTTTTTATTTAGGGAATATTATCTAACAGTATTATAGTATTTGTAATAGATGTTCCTGTGCTAAATAAACCAACTTTTATGTGGAAGTTGCTCTTATCAGTCAAGGACCAATAGAGTCCCAGTCACTTCCTATGAGTTTCACCTTAAATTTAAACAGCTTTTACTTAAAGGGATATGAAACCCAATTTTTTTCTTTCATGATTCAGACAGAGCATGCAATTTTAGGCAACTTTCTAATTTACTCCTATTATAAATATTTCTTTGTTCTCTTGGTATCTCTATTTAAATAAAAGTGGGAATGTAAGCTTAAGACGTGGGCCATTATTGGTTCAGCACCTGGGTAGCTCTTGCTTATTGGTGGCTACATTTAGCCACTAATCACCAAGCTCTACCCAGGTGGTGAACCAAAAATGGGCCGGCTCCTAAGCTTAAATTCCTGCTTTTCAAATAAAAATACCAAGAGAATGAAGAAAAAATGACAATGGGAGTAAATTAGAAAGTTGCCTAAAATTGCATGCTCTATCTGAATCATGAAAGAAAAAAATGTGTGTTTCATATCCCTTTAACCTTTCACATACACAATATTTGTAACATGTCTAACTGATCCTTCATATGCAAATATTTGAGTAATATGCTAACTCATTAAGGTCTGCTGATGAAACAGATGTGCTCTAAAAGACCAGTTTAACCTATTTTGGCAACTAAGAATGTATAATAAGGAACATGGCAATCAATTCAAGTCTAAAGATGCAAAACAGACCTTTTAAAGTTAAGATAGACTAAAAAAATTAAGCAAGCATAAACAAATACACTTACATGTTAGAAAGCCAATAGAAATACTAAAGGCACTGCTATTCACTAAAGACTGCTCTTGTGAATTGGCAAAGGACATACCTACAGCCAATCAGAAGTCTTTACAAGAGCAATGCACAGGAGAACACTTTTGTAAGCAATGAAAAGCACCCTGACAACAATACCTTCATTGTTTATAAGTACTACACTGTAGATGTATTGTTTTTGTACACTTATGTAGTCATCTATTATATGGTCTATGCAATTTGTAGGGACTTTACTGTCCCTTTATACATTAATCAATGTTTATATGCCAATAACAAAAAACTTGATATATTTCATTTTTAAAAATTCACTTTTTTTTACCTTTATTTGTTGGCTTTTCTTGTTCTCAATACTATGCTCCTGGCAAGGCTATAAAGACACAGTAAGTTTATACAAGAGCACTTTTGGCTCATATACAGGGACAATGAGAACCAATGACACCATGTTCCCAGTCACCTCAACTTTTACTGCACATACATGGTGGCCTAATGTAAATAAGCAACATTTAAAGGACCATTGAAGTGAAGGTAAACTTTGATGAATGAAAGCCCGGTTTTTAAAAATACTATTAAAAACAGGGACACTTTCATTCATCAAACTTTAGAAAGCAGCCATTTTGTTTAAAAACTTACCTCTCCTCCTCTTCACAGCCGGAGCAGTTTCCCCCGCCCGGAGATCCTCGCATCACACGTCAGCAATTACTAATCCGGCTTCCTCCAATCACGGCATGGCCTCAGGTAATGATTCCCCTGGGTGGAAAGCCGTGATTGGAGGAAGCCGGATTAGTCATTGCTGACGTGTGAAGAGAAGATCTCCGGACAGGGGAAGCTGCTCCAGCTGTGAAGAGGAGAGAGGTAAGTTTTTAAACAAAACGGCTGCTTTCTAAACTTTGATGAATGAAAGTGCCCCTGTTTTTAATAGTATTTTTAAAAACCGGGCTTTCATTCATCAAAGTTTACCTTCACTTTAAAGTTGACTTTTCAAAAATGCATAAAATGTTTTATTATTGCAAGTGAAACATTTTTGAAATATACATTCATTATTTATTTTTGCAACTTTTGCTGTAAAATACATCTAAAAATTGGGCTTGTTTGACTTTCTCCAAGGGAGGCTTGGGTTAATACTTTTACCCATTTATGTGAGTTTTTTTTTTTTTAACTTTTCCCTCCCTCCCTATGCTTATATGGTGTCACATGTTTTTAAAAGGTGGATTATCAGTTTTGCATCAACAATCATGGTAAGAAAATCTTAAACTACCTCAAGGTAATAAAAGAGTGCAGGCTACCCCAGTCTGCACATGTGCAAACAGAGTTTGTGCTGTATCTGAATATTAGTTTGTGATTAATTGGCAAGGGTTCTTTTGTTCAGGGGTACAGGGAAATCAGTGAAAAGAATAAACATAAAACAATATACTAATTTGACAAAATAAAGCAGTTTTCATTGCAAAATTATTCATATATATATGAAGGTTCATAATCATGTAGTTTGTGTTTAATGTCCCTTTAATGTTGGATGCCACACCATTCATTGTGTTACCAAATCATGCCAGGAGCTCGGAAGGTAGAAAGCTAATAAGCTTAGTAACAAGAAAGACAACAAAGTAAAATAAAACATAAAAAAACTTCTTCTGTAAAGCAAATATGCTGTGTGTTTTTTTTATTAGCGCATAAAAATGTTTATTTACCTTTCAATGTGTATTGGCTGTTAATATAATGAATACTTAATTAAGTAAAACTTTCAATATGATATGTCAGCTAGCCTATAGATTTCAGTAGAAGGAAGGTGCAGATGTGAATTTACATTTAACCAGGCTAGGGGGCCTATTTATTATTATTATTATTATGTAGCGTATTATGTAGCGTATCATGTCCGCCGCACATACCCTGTCGGCATTTATCATTACACAAGCAGTTCTTGTGAACTGCTTGTGCAATGCCACCCCCTGTAGATTTGCGGCCATTCGGAGCTTGATAATTTGGCCCCTAGCTCTGCATTCACTCATATGATGTGGTTTTGGAATCCAGCTAATAGTATCAGTTTTATGGAGTCACCTGTGATAAATATGGGCCATATATTTTTTAATATGACTTCATCATGTCCTTTTACTCCATGTTGAAATGGCAGGATAAACAACAGGAAAAGAAGGCTGAGGCTTTGGAAAGGTCACTATAGCAAAATTAATTTAATAATCTGAGGTGTTACTTTGTATGCTCCTGGAGCTGCTTCTTCTCATCAGCCTGGATTTTCGTTTCATTCCATGGGTGTCTACTATAAATAAATAGAAAATAAGGTAGAACAAGACATTGTGAAGGATATCAAAGTAAGCAGTGTAGTAATAATACCATTGGGAACTTACCTTCTGTACACTGGATATTCACAACAGGTGGATCTAGTAGTCTAAAAAAATAGATTTGAGACAAAATATGAAGTTCAGTATAACAATATGTGGAGGACTGCGCATGGTTTTATACACGCTACACTATAAAAGACCCCCTAACCGGATCTTTTATATATGGTACAGATAAATATAATATAGGAGCACCAAACTGGCTAATGTATGTTTAACAGGAAACCCAATTTAAATTTGCAAATTATAAAATGTCAATTATAAAAAAGACTATCACAATTTAAAAGGGCAGACTTTTGCTGAGAATATTAGATGTTCTCATAAATTGTCTGATATTAAACAGATAGACTACCTTATATATAGGAGATAAGGGTAGTGGGTATTATACCATACGTGTGTATCAACTATTGATTATATCAATATATAAAGACCATGATAGATGGTTCAAATACTATTAAAAACAGATGTATTTACAACCAGATTGGGATGGTGATCCCAACTCAAAGATACAATGATAAAAATTACAAAAGTTATGAAAATAACTCGATGTGGAAGGATGAAATAACTTATATGAATGGATGAGATAATCAATAAAACAAAACAAAAATGATAAATATGAATAACAATAACATAATGTATAAATTTAACATTATGCAGAAATACAGTAGTTCTAACACTATGTAAGAGTTGGTATTAAATAATGTTTGATGTTATATCCTCCAGCGGGGATATAATAAAAAGGAGGAAGGAGGGCCTATATTAGGGGGCCGGTTATTGTATACCTGAGTGAGAAACGTGTACACGTTGAAATATAAAAAATGTGAAAAAATATAATGAAAAAATAAAAATTAAATTCCAATGATGTGCTGAAAATTCAAGTGTCCAATATATATATATATATTACATATCAAAGTGTCCCATAAATAGAAGTGTCCAAAATTTATACATAAAAAGTTCTGTGATATATTTCGATGCTTCTAATGTCCAATATATGTGATATGTGAATCCCTTCGAGGTGTCTGAAATCCCACTGCTAGTTGCAGAGTACTATTCCATATATAAATAACCTAAAAGAAAAACAAAAAGAAAAATACAATGTGCAAAAATGCCGTTAATAGGTGAAGACTATTATAGTTAACTCACCAAACAAACGATCCTGGAAGAAATAAAAAGCCTCACAAATCCTGGTGGGGATATAATCAACGCGTTTCGGCCCTTGAATAGGGCCTTTTTCAAGACATGTCATGTCACAAGACGGCATTTTTGCACATTGTATTTTTCTTTTTGTTTTTATTTTAGGTTATTTATATATGGAATAGCACTCTGCAACTAGCAGTGGGATTTCAGACACCTCGAAGGAATTCACAAATCACATATATTGGACATTAAAATCATCAAATATATTACAGAACTTTTTATGTATAAATTTTGGACACTTCTATTTATGGGACACTTTGATATGTAATATACAGGGAGTGCAGAATTATTAGGCAAATGAGTATTTTGACCACATCATCCTCTTTATGCATGTTGTCCTACTCCAAGCTGTATAGGCTCGAAAGCCTACTACCAATTAAGCATATTAGGTGATGTGCATCTCTGTAATGAGAAGGGGTGTGGTCTAATGACATCAACACCCTATATCAGGTGTGCATAATTATTAGGCAACTTCCTTTCCTTTGGCAAAATGGGTCAAAAGAAGGACTTGACAGGCTCAGAAAAGTCAAAAATAGTGAGATATCTTGCAGAGGGATGCAGCACTCTTAAAATTGCAAAGCTTCTGAAGCGTGATCATTGAACAATCAAGCGTTTCATTCAAAATAGTCAACAGGGTCGCAAGAAGCGTGTGGAAAAACCAAGGCACAAAATAACTGCCCATGAACTGAGAAAAGTCAAGCGTGCAGCTGCCAAGATGCCACTTGCCACCAGTTTGGCCATATTTCAGAGCTGCAACATCACTGGAGTGCCCAAAAGCACAAGGTGTGCAATATTCAGAGACATGGCCAAGGTAAGAAAGGCTGAAAGACGACCACCACTGAACAAGACACACAAGCTGAAACATCAAGACTGGGCCAAGAAATATATCAAGACTGATTTTTCTAAGGTTTTATGGACTGATGAAATGAGAGTGAGTCTTGATGGGCCAGATGGATGGGCCCGTGGCTGGATTGGTAAAGGGCAGAGAGCTCCAGTCCGACTCAGACGCCAGCAAGGTGGAGGTGGAGTACTGGTTTGGGCTGGTATCATCAAAGATGAGCTTGTGGGGCCTTTTCGGGTTGAGGATGGAGTCAAGCTCAACTCCCAGTCCTACTGCCAGTTTCCTTCTTCAACCAGTGGTACAGGAAGAAGTCTGCATCCTTCAAGAAAAACATGATTTTCATGCAGGACAATGCTCCATCACACGCGTCCAAGTACTCCACAGCGTGGCTGGCAAGAAAGGGTATAAAAGAAGAAAATCTAATGACATGGCCTCCTTGTTCACCTGATCTGAACCCCATTGAGAACCTGTGGTCCATCATCAATGTGAGATTTACAAGGAGGGAAAACAGTACACCTCTCTGAACAGTGTCTGGGAGGCTGTGGTTGCTGCTGCACACAATGTTGATGGTGAACAGATCAAAACACTGACAGAATCCATGGATGGCAGGCTTTTGAGTGTCCTTGCAAAGAAAGGTGGCTATATTGGTCACTGATTTGTTTTTGTTTTGTTTTTGAATGTCAGAAATGTATATTTGTGAATGTTGAGATGTTATATTGGTTTCACTGGTAAAAAGAAATAATTGAAATGGGTATATATTTGTTTTTTGTTAAGTTGCCTAATAATTATGCACAGTAATAGTCACCTGCACACACAGATATCCCCCTAAAATAGCTATAACTAAAAACAAACTAAAAACTACTTCCAAAACTATTCAGATTTGATATTAATGAGTTTTTTGGGTTCATTGAGAACATGGTTGTTGTTCAATAATAAAATTAATCCTCAAAAATACAACTTGCCTAATAATTCTGCACTCCCTGTATATATTTTTTATACACTTGAATTTTCAGCACATCATTGGAATTTCATTTTTATTTTTTCATTATATTTTTTACTTTTTTAACTTTTTTAATTTTTCACCTATTTTTTCATATTTTTTCAATTTTTTTTATATTTTAACATGTACACGTTTATCACTCAGGTATCCAGTAACTAGGGATGGGCGAATGTATCCAAAAATACGAAATTTAAAACAAATTTTGATACATTCGTTCGTTCGAATCGAATTTCGAATGTTTATATAACATTCTAGCATTCTATTTTCGAATTTTCGTTTCCCAATTTTTCAATAAAATTCGAAAATATTCGTTCGAATAATAGAATGTTTAGCTATGTATTCATTCAATTTCGAAATATAATATTCGAATTTGAATGTGACATTCGAATTCGAAATAGTATTTCTAGTCTACAACTGTGTTTAATAAATGTAATATTTGAATTTGAATGCTACATTCGAATTCGAATGTCACATTCGAATTTGAAATAGTATTTCTAGTCTAATACTGTGTTTTAAATGTGATATTCGATTCGAATGTGACATTCAAATTCGAAATAGTATTTCTAGTCTAATACTGTGTTTTATAAATGTAATATTCAAATTCGAATGTGACATTCGATTCGAATGTGACATTCGATTCGAATGTGATATTCGATTCGAATGTGATATTCGATTCGAATGTGACATTCAAAATAGTGTTTCTAGTCTACAATTGTGTTTTATAAATGTAATATTCGAATTCGAATGTGACATTCGAATGTAACATTCAAATTTGAATGTGACATTCGAATTCGAATGTGACATTCGAATTCGAATGTGACATTCGAATTCGAATTGGACATTCGAAAACTGTATATAACATTCGAAAATCTAATTTTTAAGAATATTCGTTCTTATCAACATTCTATTATGTAAATCGAATTTCTACAATAACATTCGTTCTAACATTCGAATTCGGATATAAACACATTCGCCCATCCCTACCAGTAACCGGCCCCTAATATAGGCCCTCCTTCCACCTTTTTTACTATATCCCCGCTGGAGGATATAACATCAAACATTATTTAATACCAACTCTTACATAGTGTTAGAACTACTCTATTTCTGCATAATGTTAAATTTATACATTTCTGAGCTATTGTTATTCATATTTATCATTTTTGTTTTGTTTTATTGATTATCTCATCCATTCATATAATTTATTTCATCTTTCCACTTTTGTAATTTTTATCATTGTATCTTTGAGTTGGGATCACCATCCCAATCTGGTTGTAAATACATCTGTTTTTAATAGTATTTGAACCATCTATCACGGTCTTTATATATTGATATAATCAATAGTTGATACACACGTATGGTATAATACCCACTACCCTTATCTCCTATATATAAGGTAGTCTATCTGTTTAATATCAGACAATTTATGAGAACATCTAATATACTCAGCTAAAGTCTGCCCTTTTAAATCGTGATAATCTTTTTTATAATTGGCATTTTATAATTTGCAAATTTAAATTGGGTTTCCTGTTAAACATACATTAGCCAGTTTGGCGCTCCTATATTATATTTATCTGTAAAATATGACGTTCAATCAATGTACAAAGTGCAATCAATGTGATCTAAAAACTTTATACATCTTCAAAATGTTAGAAAAATATGTTGTTTTTTTTCTTACAAAACTAAAAATTAAAAAAAAACAAAAAACTGTTTAACTATTTAGACTCCAGAGACGGCAGCAACACTTTCGATTGCATTGTATACCTTTCTGGTTTCTGGTTAAGGGTTAAAGTATATTCTAAGCATTACAGAAGTTAAACAAGGTAAGTTCCTAAATACAGTGATTTCTATTTGTGATGATGAAACTTCATTTTTACAGCGTGCAACCTACCTGCTCTCCTCTCCTTCCAGTAGCTTCTTGTACGTAAATATCTCTACATCTAAGGTCAGTTTCACATTGAGAAGCTCCTGGTAGTCATGCAGTTGGCGAGCCATGTCTTGTTTGGCCTTCTGTAGAGCCTCCTGTAGCTCTGTAAGTTTCTCATTGGCATCTTTAATGGCAACTTCACTTCTCTTCTTTGACTCTGATACTTCTTGTTCCAGGTATATACACTGTGCTCACAAACAGGACCACACATCAGAATATTTCATGTGCTGAGGACTTTAGAGTGACTATGACTAGGTACAGTATTTCTCAAACTCATGTCATACATTACAAGAGTATGCACCATGTTAGAATTTCCTAAAGATCACAAGCTAGTAGTACATTGCTGTTCCTGCGCCTACCTAGGTATACTTTTCAACAAATGATACAAAGATTATAAAGCAAATCATATAATAGAAGTAAATTGGAACGTTGTTTAAAATGGCATGTTTTATCTGGATCATTGAATCTTTCTTTAAAGGGACACTAAAGCCAAAATAAAACTTTCATAATTCAGATAGGGAATACAATTTTAAACAAATTTCCAACTCGCATTTATTATCTAAATATGTACAATCTTTTTATTTGCACTCTTTCCGAGGTACCGGCTCCTACTGAGCATGTGCAAGATTCACAGAATATACGTATGTACATTTTGTGATTGGCTGATGACTGTCACATGATGATTTAGGAAGGAAAATAAAATTAACTGAAATTTGTGAGAAATAAAATGTACTACTCGTGAAAATCAAACTATGGGGTAGATTTACTAAGAGGCGAGCGGACATGATATGTCTGCTCGACCTCACTGCTCAACCTCACTAAATCCCGACAGCATACGCTGTCGGCATTTAACACTGCACACGCATTTCTGGTGAAATGCTTGTGCAATTCTGCCCCCTCCTCACTGGCGGGCAATTGGCCGCTAGCAGTGGCTGTCAATCACCCCAATCATATCTGATCGGGATGATTTCAGTCCGCCACTTAAAAGGTAGCAGAGAAGTTAAGGAGCAGCGGTCATCTGCTTCTTAGCTGCCGTTTCACGTGGACCTGAAATGATGGGGCTCTGAAGCAGCATCTGCTGCTTAATAAATGGACCCCTATGTTTTTTGCATTGTCTATTTATTATGCATTTATTGATTATTCTATGCTACTGTTTTTAGCTGTCCTTTGAATTTGTGCTTGAACCTCAACCTCACAAAGGGAGCTGAAACACCTTTCAGTAATATGCTCACACCAGACCTCCGATCAGTCCCATTGCCCTGTAGCCCATTCTTAGCAATTTGTCCATATTTGACCCCAGATCAAATTCAAACTGTTTAGTATCTGTGTTTTTTTACTTAACTTTAATTGAGAGCCAGTTAATATATTGGACTGTCTGGATATACTGAACACCTCACAACACTGCATGTGTTGGTTGATAATGTGTGTATACAAAGAGTGTGGCTGCTTGTCAGATAATAGTACTTTATGTAGTTATAGTTACCTCTACATGCTATAGAGCAATTAGAAAGGCTTGTACAGTATTCCATAATAAAATCTAACAGTGTAAATATAATTAATTTCATGACAGATTTATAGAAAGGTATGATATTACTGAGTTTCAAAGTACTGAAGTGTGTGCGTGTGTATGCATGCATGTGTTTTTGTATTGGGTTTATTGATATTCAGGAGATTTACCTTCCAACGTGATATTGCAAAACATCTTCAAAAAGGTGAGGTAGTGTAGGCAGATTGTTTTATTGTAATGCACAGAGTTAAAAAAAAATACATTAACATTTACTTAATATTCATAGAATATTTGCACTGAGTGGCAGTGTAAACAAGGACAAGAATATTCAACAGTACCCCACTATTTATAAGTGCTTAATACATCTGTTTAAGTGTTGACCTTTGCGTATGTATAAAACAACAGATAAGATAGGCAGGTGTGCATAATTTTGTTTGGATGGGAATGTTGTTTGAGAATTAGGGTTGTGTTTTCAATTAGCAAAACCAGCTATTTCGAATACAAAACTGAAGCCAATGAAGAAATTTACCAGACATTTAATACTTTTCAGTGTAAAAAGTCATTGTTAAGGCATCTACAGCGCAGCTGTATCTGAGCAGGTATAGGTAAATGTGTTGGCTATGTTGCTACTTGTATGATATTGTTGACAGTTCTCATATGAGGACATGTGAAGTGTAACCAGGATTAACCCTTAGTATTATTTTTACCTGGTTCTGAAAGCTCAATACGTCCGACCTCAGGCGCTGTATTTTGGTGTTAAGATTAGCGATCTCACTACGACTGTTCTCAAGCTCTGTCTCACATCGTCCAGCCCTCAGAGCACCTTGCTTTAGCTGTACAGTAGAAATACAAAATATATCCAATCATTTGCATTGAGTTAAACGCCCTGAGAGTTGAGATGTCGTTCTCTATTCCATTGAATTGAAAATGCTCCAACATCATTTCAGCCCTCCCCCCTAACCAGGGCAGGATTTGTCTTTAGGAAACAAGGCAGATGCACTTAGAGGGTCAGTAAAGTCACAATTAAACTTTCATGATTCATGTAGAACATGCAGTTTTAAACAGCTTTCAAATTTACTTTATGTTCTTGGTACAAGAAGCATATATGTGCAGCCACCAATCAGCAACTAACTAACCTACCTAAGTATGCTCTTTAACAGACGGATACCAAGAAAATAAAGCAAATTTCATAACACTGGGAAATGGGAAAGTAATTTAAAATTTGCATGCTATGGGGCCTATCTATAAAGCTCCAAATGGAGCTTGATGCCCCGTGTTTCTGGCGAGCCTGCAGGCTCGCCAGAAACAGCAGTTATGAAGCAGCGGTCACAAAGACCGCTGCTCCATAACCTGTCCACCTGCTGTGAGCAGGCGGACAGACATCGCCGGAAATCAACCCGATCGGGTTGATTAACACCCCCCTGCTGGCGGCCCATTGGCTGCGAGTCTGCAGGGGGCGGCATTGCACCAGCAGCTCTTGTGAGCTGCATGTGCAATGCTGAATATGGCGAGCGTATTGCTCACCGTATTCAGCGAGGTCTGGCGGACCTGATCCGCACTGTCGGATCAGGTCCGCCAGACCTTCATAAATAGAGGCCTATATCTCAATCTTGAAAGTTTAATTTTGATTTTACTGTTCTTTTAAGCCACTTCACTCAGTTCAGGGAAAACATCAGAATTAACTAATTTTTTTTAGTTTAACAAGTGATCAAACATAGAATTTTAAAGCCCTCTTTTACCTTTTATTTTTATAAAGGGGCGGCATTAAAACATGTTCAGGTGTTCATTTTCCTGTAAAATTGTGATCGGCACAAAAAATATATAAAGAATAAAATTGTTGCATATTTAAAGTCAGTTACCAAATGATTTAATACCTCCTGGGTTTTTATTTTTAGATTATATAATAGACCTCATAGGTTAATAACACATTGAAAAATGTTATATTTCAACTTGTTACCCTCAGGTGATGTCAGCTCATTCGGGATTTGGGCAAAGTAATTTGTCATTTGTGACAAGCTGCACATGAACAAATCTGTGCAATTTTATGAAGAGTGAGTTAAAATGTGTGTGTGTCTAAATGAGCAAATAAATAGTGCAAATAATATTAATTATATGCAGCCAAGCTCCCAAACATCCTCCATTTTCCTCAATTTTGTGGGATTATCATTGGTTGAGAGATCTGATTTACTTCCCCTATCTTATTTATTCCTGTTTTTTTGTTGTTTTTTTTTTTTTTACAATGTTAGAAAGTTAATTGCACATATCCCTAACTAGTTGTCATTATCTGAGGCTATAATGCAGAAATATCACACATTTAAACATGATATGTAATTAATCTAGGTCCATTGCATAATCTAAAAATATAAACCCATACAGCATCATGTTAAATGGCAAATGACATTTGCAACAAAGCTTTCCTTTAAAAGTGTTGTTTATTTGTTGCCAGCTAATGGTGCTACCAGCATAGGCTAAAGCCTATTTAACACTTATAATTTAAAGATGTTAACTAGATACAGAGTAAGAGTGTGTTCCCCCTATATAAAGTCATTTTAAAACCCTTTTCTCAGTGGAGGCTCCTCTATAGGGACAGTAGGGGCTGCACACCTTTAGTTTTGAGCAACAACAAAAAATAATTAATAAATACAAACATAAATAAATAAAATGTTATTGTAAGGTATCTGTAAGGGGCTAGATTACGAGTGGTAATCTATTGTTTGCGAGCAAGCGTTATTATTTTTTTGTGGCCGTTTGTGCGCAAGTTAAAATCCGCTCGTATTTCAAGTTGAAAATAAATGCGAATGAGTGAGCGCATTTGCGATTTACACTAGAATGATTAACGCGACTTCAGGACTCTGGTTAACTGTTACGCGAATCAAAAAAGTGTCTCAAAACACATCATCATAATCTAGCCCTGACAACTGATGAAGGAGTTAGCTGAGCACACTGAGAAGGAGCCGCTCTAAAGTTAAACATACACCCAGTACAGGTAACGTTACTACACCTAGGCTGACCTTTAGTGGGGGATATGATCAGCCTCCCGGGGGCACACAAACGAGTGACAGTCTCCTTATAGTTACGGGGAGTGTCCCAGGAGAGCGACTCCGGTATTGGTTAAATGTAATGTGTAGAAAAATATCCTATTTACTGTATTCTCCACTTAAAGTGTTTAAAGGAATGACAGATGTATTTATTAATTTAAATTATTCATGTAAAATAAACATTGATTAGCTTGATATTTGGTATTGCTACTTAGATATAAAAAGTAATTGTGTCTCTTCTTTTGCAGTGTGGAGGCTGGTGTGTGGATTAAAGCAACTGATATCTATATATTATAGCTATTAGAGTTAATTCAGTGAAACAGATCATTTATGTGCATCTAGTTGCTTTGGGTTATAAGTTGCTCTTGGCTGATGTAAGAACTTTACACAATGTCAGGGCAGCCTTATAAAAACAAATTTTCCTGTGCATGCGGTCTAACCTAACGCCTTATTTCTGTCACGTGTGCTTTACTACCACTTACCTTACTCCTGGACAGTGCCTGTGCCTCTTCACGGCTTTTTGCAGCAATCTTTTCATAGCGCTCTTTTACCTCCTGTACAATATTGTCCAGGTTTATAGGACAACGTCCGTCCATATTCACCAGCACCGATATATCCCCTGCCTCCTGCATCACATTTTTTAGCTCCTATAGTAAAAGATAATAGAGGAATTATGTTATTGGTTATGTTTGCTTTCATGCACTAAATCATTTTTTACCATTTGAACTTAGATTTTCAATAATTACAAATGGAGTCGCTATTTACAAACTTATAACCTACCAAAACAATGTTATCTTTTTGTTTGTTGCAGATCTCAGAATGGAGAACTTAAATTTCCTCTTTAAAGAAAATAGAAAGATCCTGTATTTGAACAGTCATGTAGTACAATTAATAAGTTATCTATCATATCTTTATTTAGTATTGACAGTGTATATTTTACTTTAATTTCCAGAGGCTGCTGTGATGAATCTAATATTCCACCAACTATTGGTAGATATCTACAACAGCCTTTGTTGACAATACTAACTATATATGTTTTATGCTGTCCTAGTTCGAGAGATATCATATTTGCTGTTTTTATGATCCCTGCACCCAGGACTGGACCACTAAGACTTTGGCATCTATTTATCAAAGCGTCGACTTTCTTGCATTCAACGGCACCAATACGCTTGCCTAAGATCGCCTAACATCGCTGCCGCAGACCTGAATACGTTCTCCAAAGTTACCAAAAAAGCTGTCAAAAAGCCGTGCACCAAGTACGGTGCGATGAGCAACGGACTGTTGTTAACTAACAGTCATCAATCTCGCTGCTCTTCGGCTTTTTTCAGCTTTCTTGGTATCCTGTCACTAAACACCCACACTATACTATACTGTTTTACCCCTATACCGCCGCTCCCAGAGCCCACCACAACTCTAATAAATGTATTAACCCCTAAACCGCTGCTCCCGGAGCCCACCGCCACCTACATTATACTTATTAACCCCTAATCTGCCGCCCCCTACACCGCCACTACCTACATTATATTTATTAACCCCTAATATGCCGTCCCCTACACCGTCGCCACCTACATTATTATTATTATTATTATTATCAGGTATTTGTAGAGCGCCAACAGATTCCGCAGATACATTATATTTATTAACCCCTAATCTTCCCCCCCCTACACCGCATCCACCTACCTACATTTATTAACCTCTAATCTGCCGCCCCCAACATTGCCGACACTATATTAAAGTTATTAACCCCTAAACCTAAGTCTAACCCTAACACCCCCTAACTTAAGTATAATTAAAATACATCTAAATAAATATTCCTGTCATTAAATAAATTATTCCTATTTAAAACTAAATACTTAACTATAAAATAAACCCTAAGATAGCTACAATATAACTAATAGTTACATTGTAGCTAGCTTAGGGTTTATTTTTATTTTACAGGCAACTTTGTATTTATTTTAACTAGGTACAATAGTTATTAAATAGTTATTAACTATTTAATAACTTCCTAGTTAAAATAAATACAAATATACCTGTAAAATAAAACCTAAGTTACAATTACACCTAACACTACACTATAATTAAATAAATTCCCTAAACTAAATACAATTAAATACAATTAAAAACAATTATCTAAAGTACAAAAAAAACCCCCACTAAATTACAGAAAATAATAAAATAATTACAAATTAAGTTTTTTAAGCTAATTACACCTAATCTAATCCCCCTAATAAAATAAAAAAGGCCGCCCAAATAATAAAAGCCCTACCCTATATTAAATTACGAATAGCCCTTAAAAGGGCCTTTTGCGGGGTGTTGCCCCAAAGTAATCAGCTCTTTTACCTGTAAAAAAAAGTACAATACCCCCCAACATTAAAACCCACCACCCACACACCCAACCCTACTCTAAAACCCACCCAATCCCCCCTTAAAAAAACCTAACACTAACCCCTTGAAGATCACCCTACCTTGAGAAGTGTTCACCCAAACAGGCTGAAGTCCTCCACGAAGCCGGCAGAAGTGGTCCTCCAGATGGGCAGAAGTGATCCTCCAGACGGGCAGAAGTCTTCATCCAGGCGGCATCTTCTAGCTTCATCCATCTGGCATGGAGCAGGTCCATCTTCAAGATATCCGATGCGGAGCATCCTCTTCTAACGACATCCGATAACTGAATGACTGTTCCTTTAAATGACATCATCCAAGATGGTGTCCCTTGAATTCTGATTGGCTGATCAGCCAATCGGAATTAAGGTAGGAAAAATCCTATTGGCTGATGCAATCAGCCGATAGGATTGAGGTTCAATCCTTTTGGCTGAACCAATCAGCCAATAGGATTGAGCTTGCATTCTATTGGCTGATTGGAACAGCCAATAGAATGTGAGCTCAATCCTATTGGCTGATTGGATCAGCCAATAGGATTGAACTTCAATCCTATTGGCTGATTTGATCAGCCAATAGGATTTTTCCTACCTTAATTACTGCTTACAATATTGCGTCTGGAGGATCACTTCTGCCCATCTGGAGGACCACTTCTGCCGGCTTCAACTACCTTTTTCCCACAGATCCTTTGACAATTTTTTTTCTTTCCCCATGACTCAGAATCCAGAAATGTCAGTGCAGCACTAGATGAAAAATGCAAGGGTCTGTCAGGAGTCCAGAAACTCATTGACCTTTTATACACACACACTAAACACCTACCTTAACACCTAGCACCTACCTTAACTTGTTCAACTTATTTCTTTATGTTTCTTTTATTATTAAGGTGTATAAAACATAAACAAAAACATATATACTGAGTGTCCAAAAGTGACCCTTTGATTTTATCACTTCCTTTTTGTACCCCTCGATATTACAAATCAATGTAATTTGGTCCAAGAGTGGACATTTTTTAGTTTTAGGAAATGTTTTTTTTGTTAATGTTGGACGCTATAGGAGTCAATACTGTATGATCTACATAGAAAAAAAGAGGGTTGAAACAATGTCTAAAAATATATAAATAACAGTCATATTTATAGGAGCAAAGTCATTTTTGTGTTCCAATGTCTACATTGTACCATTGTGTTGAGAATTATTGTTTACATGTTTACCATTGTATTTTAACCCTTTAAGTGCTAAGCACTTTCCCACCTGGGTGCTAAGATTTTTTAAGTTTTTTTTTTAATTTATTTTTTTTTACAAATTTTTTTTAACTTTTTTATTTTCAGAACCCCAAGACTTACACTTTTGGAAAGGTTAGGCGATTACCTTTCAATTTGTGGGTCTTGGGGTCTGTATCTGCTTAGATGCCTGAGATACAGGCTTCTAAGCAGCATGCCCCCTGCTCTTATACTTATCATTCAAAGAAAAGAACACCATCCCCACTGTGAAACATGGATGAGGCTCAGTGATGTTTTGGGGTTGTTTGCTGCCTCTGGTACTCAGTGCCTAGAATCTGTGCAGGGCTTGATTAATCAGAAGACTATCAAGACATTCTGGAGCAAAATGTACTCCCTAGTGTCAGAAAGCTGTGTCTCAGTTGCAGGTCATGGGTTCTCCTGCAGGATAATGACATGAAACATACCTCAGAAAGCATCCAACAATGGATGAAAAGAAAAAACATTGGACTGTTCAGAAGAATCCTTTTATGAGTCCAGGTCTGAATCCCATGGAACATCTGTGGAAAGATCTGAAACTCATAGTGAGAAAAGGCACCCATCAAACTTGAGTGAACTGGAACAGTTAACTCAAGAAGAGTGGGCCAAAATCCCATTGAAAAGTGTAGAAATATTATTCAGAGCTACAGAAAGTGCTTGATTGCAGTTATTGAAGATATAGGGGAAGAATTACCAATGATCGAGCAGACATGATTCGCTGTAGCGAATCATGTCTGCTCAACCTCGCTAAATGCTGACAGCATACACTGTCGGCATTTAACATTGCACAAGCATTTCTGGTGAAATGCTTGTGCAATGCAACCCTCTGCCCAATCGCCCGCTAGCAGGGGCTGTCAATCATCCCGATTGGATTGGATCGAGATGATTTCAGTCCGCCACCTAGAAGGTGGCAGAGAGGTTAAGGAGCAGTGATCTTACGACCACTGCTTTTTAACTTCCATCTCTGGCAGACCAGAAACGATGGGGCGTCAATGCAGCACCCGCTGCTTAATAAATGGACCCTCATAATCTGTAACTGCATTTGGATGAATTAAGTTACATGAGCAAAGTTGAGATGTTTGCTTATTTACAATCAACAGAGGTTTAAAGGGTGTTTAGCAAAACAGAAATTATTTATCTAAAGGTAAATAAATCAGTTGGAAGATGTTGGATTTATTTCTCAGTCAGAAGAATAAATTAACCCACCCACCCATCAGGGGAAAATACTGTAACAAAACTGTAGGGTAGTGATGCTGCCACTGAGTAAAGCAGAAAACCAGAAATACTATGCCATACACAGTAGATGATGTCCTCTGTATGTTTTCACACATATAGTGAAGCAGCTGTGTCCCATTTGAGCAGTAGAATAGCAGGTAAGTCCACAAATATATTCCATCTCAGAGTCTCCTCCACTTGCTGGTCATTTGTGTGCTAGGCTGTCAAAGGTTTGTACTGCAAAGTTAGAAAAGCATTTATCTCCATAGCCAACACCAAATCATCTATGTCCACATATACCTCAAACTAATTTTCCACATAAAAGAGACCATGCCTAGCGGATTCTGTCAAGATAGCTTCAGCATGGTTACCTCATGAACCCAGTAGAGACCCCCCCCCCCCCAGGCAACAGGCACATAAAAGTAGAGTAGGTAATGTTGGATTCAATGTCAAACAATCACCTTCATCACAATCACTGGCCTAAATCCCCAATCGGGTAGTGTGTCCAGCCTCCCTGATCTCCTCATATGGGATCAAGCAAGAGTACAATAAATCATAATCATAAACCAGAAGAGGCAGAAACACTAAAGCCAGCTTATTAGTGAATATGTCTATGCTACCTCTCATATAGAATTAAACTCAAAAAACAAATGTCCATCACAATATATCAGGGAAAGTTTCAATTAGTTAATATGCCTTCCAGGGTAAAGTAGTTGAAGTAATCTCTGTCCACTATGGTTCTCGGACACTAACACTGTCAAAGCACTTGAGAAGTAGTTTGCAGCCATCTTAATACTCCACCCACCAGAAGTCCCTCAGATATATATATATTTTTTTATTAATTTGGTGTCCAATAGAACAAGAGGTACTACAAGGCTGAAGTAATCTTGTTCCATAAATTCAGCATAGGAAATGGCAAATAGGGTACGTTGTAAAAGAGTTGGTACAAAACTGGAGCAGTCAGGTAATGTAAGATATATCCAGAAAATATCAAGATAGTTGGAACAACACATACTGTATTGCTTGAGCAACACAGTTTGCCACACAGTTTATCAAGTTGATAAACAATTAGTAAGAGATTAAATGTATAACAGCATATAATAGACACAATCAGGTAAGGCAAGTTGGTTCATTCACATGTATTTAGGCATTAAGAGGTCAAACTGATTTCCAATAAAAACATTTCTGTAAAATGAACAGTCATTCACAAATGTTCAGTCTTCAAGTAACGGTAATCTGCTAAGGAGAACGCACAGCTATTTTGACACATGCAGAGTTTTTTTTTCTTAATGCAGGTTAAGAGGCCACAGGGGTTATACACAGAAGACATTAGAAATAAGATTACATATGTAGAGGGGGGGGGGAGCAGACTGGATTGAAAAGTGTCTGTTAACGACTTTTAAAACCACTCCAAAAACCCAGCATGAAATGCAGATTAAGAAAGTGCTGCTAGTGCAAGTGTTATGTTATGCAAGTGTTAATAATATAATATAATTTTGTAGATTACTGCAATGACCTATAGGGTTTAAATGATACAAAAAATATTGTAATGAGTATTTAATACAACCGTTTTGCATCACTTTAAGAATTTGTAGTGCTGTCTCCATTCTTACAAACCTTGTGCAAATTTACAGTGGCGATTACAAAAATGCACATTTTTGTTCTGCACAATTAACCCATGTTGTATTGAATTATAACAAAGTGCATATGACTTACTTACCTCATCAAGACACTATTTAGCCCAGGGAACAGGTAATTAAAGGTAACAGTAGATGCTGCCAATGAACCAAAAATGTACCCCACATGGTTTTACAGATTGGAGGGTTTATAGCTGGTATTATGACAGCTGTGGATTAAAGCAAGCATTAACATTGTGTTAAATGGGAAGGGTGTGCTAGGACTATTTAGAAGGCACTTTTCACAGTAGTGCTAATGAATTAGCTGCTTATAAAAAAAAAGGAATATTAAAACCAGCCATGCATAATTAGTTCTCCAATAAGAAATCACATGAAATGATTGCATACCAATTGTACATTGAGAAAGTGAAAAAGTTTGGAGTTCCTTTCTTGCGGTGTCTTGAGCAACATATGGGTTAGATTTATGGCTTTCAGGAATTGGAAATGTCTTTTTGTGCATAAAAGACCCTCTTCACACACTGCCATTTCTCAGGGTTTAAAAGAATAGAAATAAATATCTGGTAGTACATTCTTAGAGCCACCAGGAAATTAATAAGTAACTTTAAAAAGTTGAAATTAGCCATTCTAAGAAGCTCATTGGGTGACTGAAAACTGTCCAAGGTCATAAAATGTACATCAACAATCTTGCCATCCCAGGTACAATGTATGTTCAATCCCTCAAACAAAACCATTTGAGGCAATATTTATGGTTTTCTCTGTCTCATGGTCCATCTCACTGATTCAACCCATGGATAGTCATCTTATTTGCAAGCATCCACCCCTTTTACCACAGTACTCAGGGCCTTTTCACAATCTGGATCCCCTCTTCCCTCTTGCTTCTTGCCCTTTTAAAGCTGGATCTCCAGTCTCTCACACACTTACCAAGTGAGGCTTAACCCTCTCATTTTTCTTTGTCACCCTGAACATTCTCTGACACTATTATTTATTCTCTGTCACACTAACACAGCCCCTCTCACAGGCTGCTCCCCTCACATTCTCCACAAAAGCCTGAGATTATCCATCATAGGAGATTCCATCTTGGAATTTTCTTTTCCATTTCAGTTATTTTTTTGTTTTTGTAGTTTCTTAATGAGCAATTATCTCAGTCTAATTATGTGACGTTGTATTAAATGTTTATACACCTATTTGCAAACTTTAATATTTTTTCTAAAGTAGGTCATTTAAGGCTACATGTGAATTTTACTGTTTATTTATAACCTGGAACTGTGTTTATTTTGTTACACAGTAACACCCTAACGTAATATTTCATCCAAGGAACAAGTAAAGTGCTAAGTGTTTTGAATGCTATTCAGGATAAAACACAGTGATGCTATGTATAACCTATATTGAAAGAACAATTGGGGGTGGGTGGTATATGAACTATAAATGATGTTTACTAGTAACCGTTTTGCTTGTAATTTGTGAACCTGCTGATGTATTTGAGGTTTTTCAACTAAAAGTTACTTTTTATCTTTTGTAATAAAAAATAAAAAACCTGTATTTTTAATTTAGAGGAAAAGTGCT
This sequence comes from Bombina bombina, assembly GCF_027579735.1. Classification (NCBI taxonomy): domain Eukaryota; kingdom Metazoa; phylum Chordata; class Amphibia; order Anura; family Bombinatoridae; genus Bombina; species Bombina bombina. The sequence goes on along the minus strand of NC_069501.1, from coordinate 1,066,550,634 downwards.
TAATTGATAAGGATCAGGGAGTTTGAATAATGCATAAAAAAAATGTGTAGATTATTATAAACTATATTAGCATTTGGAATTTTAGCAGAGGTTATTGCATACTGTACATATATTGTTGTTTTCAAAACCTCCCAGACACAGGATTTCAAGGAGGAAGCGTTTTTTACTGGACCAGCTTCAGGCACTTAATATACACCATTCATATTACATCTGAGCTACAGGGATGCAAGGGTATATCTTTAGATCTTATTGGGACCATTTGTTAAAAATACTTAAACAGTTTTTAAACCGTTTTTTGTTTGTTTTTTGGTTTTGCAGGTATTCAGGTTTGTCCAGGTTTTTGATAGTGAGTGTTTGGCAAACTTATGGAATTTGAGAGCAAGGGCTTGTCTGGGCTTATAAGGTGTATGGGGTATTCAAGGGTGTAGAGGAAAATAGTCTACATCATGCGCACTAGTGTAGATAAGGGTGATAATGGTGCTGTATATTGGTGTTTTTTTTTTTGTTTTTTGTTTTTTTAATGTTAAATAATCTTTATTCATTTTGCTTCTCATCCCAGCATGCAGTTCAGTTATAACATAAAATTGATTGCATCTGAATAAAAATATATTTGTAGACCCCAGAATAAAACTTTTGGACGCATTTCATTTTCCATCTTCTTTGATTCCAGTAAGCATCAGCATCTCTACGGTTTCCAAGAGACTGCAGGACTTCCTCATAATTACAATTTTCCGCATAACATTCTTCATGTAAAGAGCGTTTTCTTTTAATTTTTCCCAAAAACTGTGATGCCGTAGACTTCTCCATAGATGCTGTTCCTGTATTGGAACAAAGAATCACCAGAATACAGATTCCCAGAACAAACAGCAGTTTCTTCTCCATGTTGTTATTTTCCAAATGCTTCTTCTTTTCTGTTGTAGTCAAAATTTATTCACTCTGATGAAGCTGAAGATTTAGAGAGCCTCACACTCTGACTGCTCCCCAAAAGACTGCTCTGTATATTGGTGTTTTAACGTTCAAATCTATATTACTTTTATCATCAATTTAGCTTTGTTCTTTTTATATTCTTAGTTGAAAGCTAAACCTAGGAGGCTCATATGCAAATTTCTTAGCCCTTGAAGGCTGCCTCTTATCTGAACGCATTTTTATGTTTTTTCACAACTAGAGGGCGTTAGTTCATTTATGCCATATAGATAACATTGTGATCACGCCTGTGGAGTTACCTAGGAGTCAGCACTGATTGGCTAAAATGCAAGTCTGTCAAAAGAATATAATAATAATAATAATATAACAGTGTTGGTTATGCAAAACTGGGGAATAAGTAATAAAGGGATTATCTTTCTTTTTAAACAATAAAAATTCTGGTATAGATTGTCCCTTTTAATTACCTCAAATTAATTTATACAAATTTGCAGTAATTTACGTTCCCCATATTTTCTATGGGAGTTGTAGAGTGGCAATGGCCGCTCGTATTACAAGTTGAAAGTAAATACGATTTCTCAAACACAATCGCATTTAACACTTAAACGTTTTACGTGACCTGAGAGTTTGGGTAAAGAGTTTGTCTGGAGAAAACAGTTGCACTAAATAACCTAATTAAACCTTAAACTGCTACATAGCCCACTGCAAAGTACCCCACTACACTAATAACCCGTAAACTTCCACAACCGCATCCCAAAATACCCCACTATACTAATAACCCCTAAACCACCACAACCCCATCGCAAAATACCCCTCTACACTAATAACCCCTAAACCTCCACAACCTCATCACAAAATACCCCTCTACACTATTAACCTCTAAACCACCACAACCTCCATCACATTAAACCACTAAGATGTTAACCTGAACAGGTTGGAAGCCAGCCTTTTGTGTATAAATGAGTATACATGGCAAGACACAAACTATAGGTGTCTCTCTGCCTATCTTCATATATCTATCTGACTATCTGTCTGTCAATCATCAATATATCATCCATCTATCTTTCTCTCAATCAATCAATCAATCAAAACGATTTATCTATCTGTCAATCATATAACTTTATAATTAAAATTAAGTATGTTTGGGTTTGTTCCAGATGCCCATTCCATACTTTGGTCTCCATTTATTTACCTCTTATGCCTCCACCATCTACGACCTTCACAGCTCAAGACCTTTCTGACTAAACAATATCTCATCACAAGATTTATATCGTTCTTCAAACAAGCAATTAACACTTCTGTTCTAAAAAAGCCCTACACTAACTCAAAGTCACCCTTTAATTACCATCTGTCTCTTGGTTACAACCTCCATAGATAATTTATACTCTATATAGTCAGACATTTGTGCACTGCACACCAGTGAATTAGCCCTCAAATATGTTACAAAAGACCTGCACAATTCTTAAACAAAAAGAGCTCCCAATGTTCATAATATAGTAACATTAATATTGTCCATTAAAGATCCAATTCAAGATAAAGTTGATGTTCAGGGTATGGATGATGTAATAACTGAATGTTAGTTGATACTTTTCGTTATTAAAGCTGATTGAATTGCAACTTTGTTGCTAAACGAAAGTTAATATAGTGCTTGGACAAAATTTATGAACCACCTTTTATCGGGAGTGTATAGAAACACTTATGTGTGAACATGTAGAACAGTCTCTTATATGTGAGCCAAAACAATATCAAAATTAGCACTCCGAATCGCCTTTTTATCAAGATTGATAAAGCCCTACATTGGGTGAAACGCGTAGAAGGAAAGAAGTTGTTTGTCCTGCAAAGAGCAATTCCAACTAGGTACCTAGTCCTTTGCCCGCGCGTGTCATACACTAAGTGCGGTTTTCCGGAGGTGAAGTCATTTCTGCTGCTGCCGGGCTCCTTTTTGTTCTGAGAGGCGTTAGGAGCGGCGGTCTTCCAGTGAGTCGATGACATCGGACATCATCACAAGCGGTTAGTGTGAAAGTTCAGTTACGAACTGAGGCTGTCATATTACACTTTGGAGAAACCGCTATTATTCTATCTAAAGGTGAGCAGTATCACACAGATTACACCACTATATAGGTGATCTGGCAAGGCGCTTCGGAGTGCTAATTTTGATATTGTTTTGGCTCACATATAAGAGACTGTTCTACATGTTCACACGTAAGTGTTTCTATACACTCCCGATAAAAGGTGGTTCATAAATTTTGTCCAAGCACTATATTAACTTTCGTTTAGCAACAAAATTACAATTCAATCAGCCTTAATAACGAAAAGTATCAACTAACATTCAGTTATTACATCATCCATACCCTGAACATCAACTTTATCTCAAATTGGATCTTTTTATGGACAATATTAATGTTACTATATTATGAACATTGGGAGCTACAATTTTGATGAATTTTTGTGATATTTATGTATTTTTAACAAAGGCTTTTTATATACATTTTTTTCGTTTCTATTTTTTCTTTGGGTGGTATTCTAGCAAGATAATAATATATATTATTTTTTTCTTTTCTAATATGAACTTTCTATGTTATATGTGAGTTATATTAATTTATAGGGAGACGTCCCTTGTTGCTTTTATTGTGATTAATTGTAGTAAAAACGTTTTTATTCCTTACATTTCGTTGATTTATTTTTATACCATAGTATTTACAGATTAAGTGTGTTGATTTTCCTGGCTATTAGCTCCCTCTCATTTTCGTATTCTCTGTTTTTCACTGTGGCCATTTTGGAGAGGTGGTTGGGGAGTGGCTTGGAAAATCTTTAGACTTTTTTAGCGCTGTATATTTTTCTCTTTATCTCAATTCTAAAACAAATGACTGCTTCTTTTTACACACTAAGCTGTTTTTAATCACTTAGGGCTAGATTACAAGTGGATTGCTAATTTATCACTCTCCGGTAAACTGGCAAATTTGCCTGTTTACGGGTGCACTATAAATATCCAGCCTTTACAAGTGGCTGGTTATTGCTACCGCAAGCTTGAGGTAGCAATTAGCGCTCCAAAAATTAACCAGAGATCAGATCTCTGCTTAATTTTCTAAATGTGCCTTATTTGCCCCCAAAATGCAGTGTGAAGTTTGTTTTCTAAAATAGAAAATTGTAGCATTTTTTTTTTTTTTAAATGCATGAAGCAGTTTTTAGGGGTTAAAATTGGCGGATTTAGGGTGTTAGAAAAAAACAGCACTGAAACATTGCGGTCTATAAGGACTGTGTTATCGCTGTAAATATATATGTATATGCTTATATACATATATTTATGTTTTAATATGTGTATATACATATATAAACACATAACATTTAAATATATATGTACTGTATATATTAATTTACATATATATTTAAATTTGAAGCCCATCGCTGTGCGACTTACCCCCTTCACTGTGCTAGGTCCTTATGCCGTGTGTGACACCATGGGAACGAGGCTCCCATTGGAGCCTATGGAAGCACGCTCTCGTGAGCTCAATGCTTCCATGCAATGCAAACACAAGGTCGCGTTCACATTGCACCTAATTTGTAATACCAGAGCACATTTACATGTGCTGGTATTACTAAGTGGAGCACAAATATTGCACTCGTGATAGCAATATTTTTTGCTATACTTGTAATCTGGCCCTCAGACAGTATGGTGACAAATTAATGTTACTATGTAAATTTACAACCACAGATTTTAAAGATTTGTGTTAAATTAAGAAACATCAGAGAGGCAAGCGATATAATTACATTACCTGCTCATAGACCGATTTCATCAACTCTATTATTTCTTTCAGTTCCTGCAGTTTGCATTCTAATTCAGTTTTCTCCAAACTGCAGCAATCCATATCCTGTAAAGAAAAAACACATTTAATATATAGCAGAAGACTTTGATTCAGACTGGTGTTAAATAAAGCTTAAAATTAATACAGTCCAGACACCCTGGTTGGCAGTGATGTGCGGTGACTTCAGAGGCTGGTGAGGCAGTGTCTAGGAATCGGATACACCTTCATTCTTTAGATATCCTTTGTTGAAGAAATAGCAATTGCACATGGGCGAGCCAATATCTATATGCAGCCACCATTCAGTATCTACTGAGCATATTTAGATATGATTTTCAACAAAGGATATCTGATTTTCTTCATTCTTTTGATATCCTTTGTTGAAGAGCATATCTAAATATGCTTAGAAGCTATTGAGCATATTTAGATATGAATTTCAACAAAGGATATCTGATTTTCTTCATTCTTTTGATATCCTTTGTTGAAAAGCATATCTAAATATGCTCAGTAGCTACTGAGCATATTTAGATATGATTTTCAACAAAGGATATCTGATTTTCTTCATTCTTTTGATATCCTTTGTTGAAAAGCATATCTATATATGCTTAGTAGCTACTGAGCATATTTAGATATGAATTACAACAAAGGATATCAAAAGAATGAAGAAAACCAGATATCCTTTGTTGAAAATCATATCTAAATATGCTCAGTAGCTACTGAGCATATTTAGATATGCTTTTCAACAAAGGATATCAAAAGAATGAAGAAAACCAGATATCCTTTGTTGAAATTCATATCTAAATATGCTCACTAGCTACTGAGCATATTTAGATATGCTTTTCAACAAAGGATATCAAAAGAATGAAGAAAAACAGATATCCTTTGTTGAAATTCTTCTCCTATTTGTCACTCCTTTGATACTAACCCCTCACAAATTTGTTTCCACTGCCCCTGGTAATCTAAAGTGTACTATATCTGACCCTCCTACCCAGTAATTGTTTGATCAGTTCAGAAGTGTCCTAAACTGGCCACAGCAAACGAGTTAAGATAAACAATATTCAAAAAGATTTTCACTAAAACAGTGCAAATGAAAGTTTTTAAATGCTTTTAAAGCATTTATTTTGTATGTAAATCTTTTGCAATGCAATGGTTAATTGTTGATATGTACTGTGCATAAAAAAATACTTTTAAATTGTACATGGGTACATACTTAGGGAGGTAAAGAATAAATGTTCCTATATAGTAAGAACATTCTATGACCTATAATCATTAGGATGGGAGTTCTCTCTCCAGTGCATGACCACTCCACTTTTTATTATGTGAATAAACTCCACAGGATTCTATGAAAATTGTAGAGTTTTTTCATTGTGGAGAAAAAGCTCTGTATTTGGTACGTGACTTTTTTTACACGGGACGTTATACAGTATTTATTACGTATACAGTGTACAAATGAATCCTCAGTTTCAACCAAACTTGTTAAATTTGGAAACATTTACCTTGTAAACTTTTCCAAAGGCCCCATTTCCAAGTTCATGAAGGACTTTGCTGCACAAATACATTAGAGCGCTTTGGGGCAGCAGCAGACACAAAGTAAAGCTAAAATACTGATCCCACTCTGGACTGGAGGACTCTGCCTGTGGCTGGTCAGGACTCAGGACTCAGGAGGAGGTGAGGGTGACAGGTCAGACGACCGTCGGTCAGTGCCAGTGAGTGGTGGGTCGGGTGGCTAATAACAGGAGTAGTACACTCCTGTTATTAGCCACCCGATCCCACCACTCACTGGCACTGACCGACGGTCGTCTGAACTGTCACCCTCACACCTCCTGAGTCCTCCTGACCAGCCAGCCACAATGCCACATTGAGCAATAGCAATTTTCACCTCACCTACCTGGCTAGTAGCTACGCTCCGGCTGGGCTCCTAGTCCTCCACCTCCAGTCCTCCGGCTGACAGTGACACCTGACCTGACTCCAACACACTGTGACAGAACACTCCTGCTCCACTCCTCCGCTCCTGACCGTCACCGACCGACTCACTCCTGTGACTCCTCACTCCTGACAACAACTGGGCTGGCCTAGGTCACGCTCTGAGACAGAGACTGGGAGAACTGCAGCAGCACGTCCGGTCCGTCATCTTCAATCTCTGCTCTGACGCCGGTCGCACGTGACACTGACTGCACATCAACCTGACCACCAATGCGGCTGCGCAACAATTTCCCGCCCGGCAACTCAGCCTAGAGAGACTCAGACATACTGATGCCTGATTGGCTGAGCGGCCGGGCAGGCAGGGCTCAGGGCTCCCGAGGCTAGCCTCCGGTGGGAGCAGTTATGGGCTGCATAGAGACTGCTGCATTAGTATTATTCCCCACTGGGTGGCAGTCTCTAAAGCAGCCCATAACATAACAGACTAATACATTCATATTGCGCAATGGAAGGACAGCTGGCCTCTTACCTTCTTGCGCAATATGAATGCAATGTAGTAAAGTTAGGAAACAATAATAAAATTGCAATAATAAGCATAATTTGGTGGAGGGCTGGGGGGGTAGGGGGGGTCACCTTTCATATGTTAAAAAAAAATAAAAAAAATAAAAAAACATTTTTTATTTTTTTGTATTTATTAAAAAATAGATGTAATTCCCACATTGGCCAGGGTAGGCACTGCCTCACCTGCCTCTAATGAATGCACGTCCCTGCTGGTTGGTATTAACATATTGACTCTAAAAAAAACAAGCAGGTTTATGATGACCTGGAACAAATTATTTTTTAAAAACATCATGCACTCCGATTTTTACACTGTGGTAGTATTCAGTGAGTTTGGGACATAATTGTGACTCCTCATAAGCTATGAATATAATAATGCTTCTAATCTTCAACTGCAAAGGTCTTGGAGGGACATTGATTATTATTTTTTTGCATGTTGCATTGAATAAACAATGTTTTAAAATGTTTTAACTTTTTTTTATTTAAACTGATTTTTTTTTGCTGAATTCTAGAATACATTTTAAGCTAGTTGGGCATGTTATTGTACCAGATTCATTAAAACTGATTTAGGAAACTAATATCTGGAAACTAGAGATGGTCGAATGTTTCGAAACATTCAAAATGTAAAATGAATTTCGATACATTCGTTCGTTATAATTGAATTTTGAATGTTTATATAACACTCTAACATTCTTTTTTCAAATTTTAATTTTAAAATTTTCAATAACATTCAAAAGTATTCTTTCGAATAATAAAATGTTTAACTGTATCACATTCAATTACTAATTCGTTTTATCTGATTAAAATTTTTAATATTCGATTTGTTTTCAATTTTTTATTGGTTTTGTTTTTTTAGATTAGGTTTTTTTTGGGGCAAATCTCAAAAGAGCTGAATGCTCTTTTAAGGGCAGAGAAAAAGAGCTGAATGCCCATTTAAGGGCAATGCCCATACAAAAATGGGTAGATTAGCTTTATTAGTGTTAGTTTTTTTTTGGGGGGGGGGTTTGGTAGGTGGGGGGTTTTACTGTTAGGGGGGACTTTGTTTATTTTTAATGTAAAAGAGCTGTTTAACTTAGGGTAATGCCCTACAAAAAGCCCTTTTAAGGGCTATTGGTAGTTTAGTATTAGATTAGGGGGTGTTTTTATTTTGAGGAGGATTTTTTATTCTTATAGGGGTATTAGTTTAGGTTTAATTTTATTATTTTTTATAGCTTTGTTTATTCTGTATTTCTATTTTTTGTAGCTTGGGAGATTGTATTTACAACACATAGACTGCCCTCTGGGCAGGCTTATCAACTAGTATTTTATAAATTTAATATTCAAAATCGAAATAGTATTTCTAGTCTACTACTGTGTTTTATAAATGTAATACTCGAGTTTGAATTCGATATAGTATTTCTAGTCTACTACTGTGTTTTATAAATGTAATACTCGAGTTTGAATTCGATATAGTATTTCTAGTCTACTACTGTGTTTTATAAATGTAATACTCGAGTTTGAATTCGATATAGTATTTCTAGTCTACAACTGTGTTTTATAAATGTAAAATCGAATATACACATTGGATTTTCAAATGTACATTTAAAATTGAAAGTGACATTCGAAATCAAAAATTACATTTGAAATCCAAAGTTACATTTGTAATTGAAAGTGACATTCGAAAACAGTAATAAGATTCGATTATAGAATTCTATAAGAACATTTGTTTTTATCAACATTCGATTATGTAAATCGAATTTCTACAATAACATTTGTTCTAACATTCAAATTTGAAAATAAACGCATGCCTACTAGCAACTCAAAAATTGGGTAATTTACAGAGATTTGTACCACAATCTGAAAATGCTTTTGGAACAAACATATTAGCATGGGGAAATGCTGTATAAATAAAAGTACTCTTTTTTTCTTTTATACTCTAATATACGCACTGAAGAAAACTGTTGAAGAAAAAAAAAATCAAAACAACCTCATCATCTTTACAAAAGCAAGACTAGACTGCAAGATGATATTCTTCACAAGGGTAATAGAGTCTTTATGAATTTGACATACTTGTGTTACTGCAGTTGTAAAATCTTAATCACAATGCTGAATTGCCCACAGTGCAAGCCCTCTGTGTCTATGAAATTTCCAAGATACCTCTCAGTCTATCCAGCAAGAGTACTTTATTACAAAACAGACATATTTTACACTTACAGTAAATTGGGTAATTTACAGAGATTTGTACCACAATCTGAAAATGCTTTTGGAACAAACATATTAGCATGGGGAAATGCTGTATAAATAAAAGTACTCTTTTTTTCTTTTATACTCTAATATACGCATTGAAGAAAACTGTTGAAGAAAAAAAAATCAAAACAACCTCATCATCTTTACAAAAGCAAGACTAGACTGCAAGATGATATTCTTCACAAGGGTAATAGAGTCTTTATGAATTTGACATACTTGTGTTACTGCAGTTGTAAAATCTTAATCACAATGCTGAATTGCCCACAGTGCAAGCCCTCCGTGTCTATGAAATTTCCAAGATACCTCTCAGTCTATCCAGCAAGAGTACTTTATTACAAAACAGACATATTTTACACTTACAGTCATTTCCAAAGCAATAAGGTATTACCACAGCCTTAATCCCAGACCATAACTTCCCTCAACTCGCCATAGAATTTAAATTGACTAATCCCCACCTTCTTTTGATGTAAGTATGACATTATTAACCCCACAATAGCATGGTAGATAAATAGTTACAAAGAGAAAATCAAACCAAGGGATGAAAATGAGTTAATACATAAAGACTCATAACTAACACAAGTTTCAGGCATATCAGGCATTTACACAGTATAATCGAATAAGCAACTAGTAATCCAACCTGACCTGAACATCTCATTACAATATAATGTATATAATTTATTTGTTTAAGCATTCCAAAGTAAATATAACATATATATATATGTGTGTATGTCTATCTATATATACATATGTAATCAACACTCAAAACAAATGAATTAATGCTTGCAAGGCAGGGCCACCCTTAGCATTTGCAGGGCCCTGGACAAGAAAAAAGTTGAGGGGCCCCTCAGTCCATCTCCCTTATTCCTCTGCCCCTGTAAGCCCTGACTTAAGTATGGCCGATCCCTGCCCCAATATTCACTGTGTCCTATATAAAGGATAACACAATGGGGCATATTTATCAATGTGCGAGTGGACATGATATGAAGTAGCGTATCATGTCCGCTGCACATTGATAAATGTCAACAGCATACGCTGTCGGCATTTATCATTGCACCAGCAGTTCTTGTGAACAGCTGGTGGAATGCAGCCCCCTGCAGACTGCTGGTGACAAAATAGGGGAGGGGTCAGGCGGACATTTTAAAACAGCAGAGACGTAAATAGTAAGTCTTTTTGCATGCTAACCATATTTGGTCGAAAATTGGACTACATTTGAAAACAATAATTGGTTGCAACTTTATATTATGAGTTAGAACCAAATTTAGGTTGACCTTTTAATACACTGTTGGAGGCTGTCGATACATTGAGAAAAATACACCCAGCTCAACTAGGTGTAAAAGAGGAAAAATATGTTTTTTGAAATCTATTTCCCATAGGAATTTTAAAACTTTCAAATAATTCTAGTGTTTCAATGTAGAAAAAAAATGTAATATGTAATATTATTATTGTCCTATGTATAGGAATAGTTGCACTTATGTTCTTATGGAAATATCAGTATGTATTTACATATATGAATAAATGCAAGCAAATATCGACAAAATTCAAACTAAGAGCAGCAATAAATATTACATATATTAATACAGTGGAAAATATAATTATATTAAAAAGTAGTATTTGCTTATAGTTAAAAAAATATGCATTATAAATAAGTTTATCTTTGTTTTTGTTTCTCTTTAGTGGTGATCAGAGATAAGGACGTTGTACATTTGTACATTTTATAGTGTATGGTCGTGTTACTATATCAACTAACTTGATTTTCAAGAAATCCAATGTCAGATGGAAGCGTTAACACAATGGTAACTTACACCTATACGGAGAGAGTCACTGCACACAATGCGCAAAATATTTCAATGGAAACCTGGTACTAAAATTGAGCCGTAAAGTTTTTTTTAGCTGTCGCCAACTTCGGTAGCTTACGGCTTAATTTTTTACGACTCAATGGAAACGAGCCATATGTTGAGCTATGAAAGTACAATACTTTATAGTTAAACACTTGTAAAAGCATGGAAATATTTTGTGTTAACACCTGGAAACATTAGAACAAATGTAAACAGAATGAGTAACTAAAGGCAAATATAAAATGTAAATATATGTTCTTTTATTTTAATTGCTCTAGATAAAAATATTGCTTTCAATATACTATGTGATAAAAAAAAGTATTATTATTATTATGATTAAGTTCTTTCTGCTTACAGCAGTGATCTATGCATAAAATGTGAGGTGGCTAAGGATTTAAAAAATGTAAGTTCCTCTTAGAAATACATTTGAACAGCCTGACACAATGATGTAGAAGTAATGACCCTTGAATAGTCACCCTTTTTTTTAAGTGCTGTTTGCACAGTAAAATGTTTTCTAATTTCTATTTGTTTTGAAAGAATGGCAATTAAACTCATTAAACAACTAAGGACCATTAGGATATGTGTAGTCCTGGGCTTTGAGGACCCTGATGATGTTTATACATGTCCAGATGATTAAGATGGTTTTGCTGTTCCTCAGCTTCAAGCTGGATAATAGCTGGATTTTTTTTTCTCTGTTCACAAAATTCCACAATTGTTTTTAAACTAAAATGTTGTATTTATTCCAGACACTTCCAATCGCATTATAAAAATATATATAAACTATTTACATACATTAAGAGAACCCACTGAAAGCATTATAATGAATACATTTTATACCCCTCCCCCAAAAAAACATTAGGGAATAAATTACATAATGGTTTAGAGTCACTAAAACACAACTAAAATCTCACTGATGATACTTGCTACAACATTAGAACATGAAATGAAAAAACAATTGCAGAAAATTGTAAATCAGTTTCGATTATTGGCCTAGTTTCCATCTCCATCAGTTACCAAACTTTACCACCTCAATGGAAACTAGACCATAATTACTAGGCCCTTTAATGTAAAAACTAACCTTGATTCATATGGGGTTAAATAACTTTTTTTGTGTGAAAATTAGTTATGTTAATGTAGTTTATATTTCTACTTAAAATTTCTAGAGAGTGCATATTTATACACAACTAAAAGACTGAGATTTCACAAGAAGTGCAGAAATCTCACTTCCTATGAGATGCTGTAGCAACATTGTCACATGCAACATACAACATTGTTATTAACTGTAAGGAGAATTGGGGTTAGGAATTAATGTTAGGGTTAGAGAAATAGGGGCTGATTTAACATTGTGTGGATCATGTCCTCTGCACATCGATAAATGCCCACAGCATCCAATGTGATCAAGGGTCATACATCATTCCATTACACATAACATCAACATTCTTCTATGGGCTTGATTCACTAAATGTGGACAGCGCATTTCACCAGAAATGTTTGTGAGCTGCCGCTCCTGCTCACTGGATCGGATGAATTCAATCCGCCACCTTTTAGGACCGCTGCGTCTTAACTTTCAATTCAGGCAAGACGGAAACAATGGGCTTTTGAAGCAGCCATCCGCTGCTTGATAAGCTAAGCCCTATATTTAAGTCGTGCGACCAGCTCTGCTGATTGGATCCACTCAGGATCAGCAGTGCTCCGTGGTTCCTGAGCAGCAATTCTTCTGTGCTTTAACTTCTTTGAGAGGGGTTATACACACTGTAGCATAGGGTTGATTGTCATAAAATGTTATAATTATTGGACTGGCATGTTAATCAAAAGCATCTCAACACGGTTAAAACTTTTGATGCTTTTAACTAATAGATAGTGCAAATCGTCATAAATATTTTCGTTGTGCTTGTATTAGAAGGGGCGATAAAATGCTAAGGAAATAAAGAGTTTTAAACTATATTTAGGCTTAACACTTAGGAAACAAAGGTTTTGTGGCAGAATTAAAGGGATATAGCATATAACAAGGGTGTAGGGAAGGGGACAAAAGTGTTTATGTGTACAGTATTTATTATATGGGGCTTATTTATCAAGCTCCGTGTTTCCGGTGAGCCTGAAGGTTAAAGACTAAAGACCACTGCCCCATAACCTGTCCGCCTGCTCTGAGGCAGCGGACAGACATCGCCAGAAATCAACACGATCGAATACGATTGAGTCGATTGACACCCCCTGCTAGCGGCCGCAAATCTGCAGGGGGTGGCATTGCACCAGCAGTTCACAAGAACTGCTGGTGCAATGATAAATGCTGACAGCGTATGCTGTTGGCACTTATCGATGTGCAGCGGACATGATCCTCAATATCGAATCATGTCTGCTCGCCCAATGATAATTTGGCCCCTATGTCTCTCTCTCTCTCTCTCTCTCTCTCTCTCTCTCTCTCTCTCTCTATATATATATATATATATATATATATATATATATATATATATATATATATAACACAGATTTTCATGAGAGTCTATTATGTGAGGGAGTTTGCTCATCTATTATTCAACACACAGATGTTACCACACCCTAACACTTAAATGGTAAACATTTACTTTGGACTTGTTATTAGAGTGCACAAATAGCACAATATCACTAATATTTTTGCCCTCGGGATGGGCGAATGTGTAAATTTTCAAATTTCGAATGTAGAACGAATGTTATTACCAAAATTCGAATTCTAAATCCGAATGTCGATTAGAACGAATATTCTTAAAAATTAAAAAATCGAATGTTATTTACAGTTTTCGAATGTCATTTTATAATTCGAATGTTTATAATTATATCGAATGTCCACATTCGAAATTTCGAATTTAACATTCTATTTAACAAATACTATTCAGAAGTTCAATAGTTTATGTGGTAGGGCGGGAATCTAGTAAATTGATACATAATAGATACAAATATATCATTTCGAATGTTTCCATATAGAATATTGCATAATTCGAATATTACATTTAAAGAAAGCATTAGAAATACTATTACAAACATATAAATTTGAATTTTTCAAATTTGAATATAAATTCGAATTTTTCGAATTCGAATATTGCATAATTCGAATATTACATTTAAAGAAAAAGCATTAGAAATGCTATTACAATCTAAATTTGAATTTTTCGAAAAGAATATTTTCGAATGTAATCGTAAAATTCGAAATCGAACATTTGAAAATCGAATGTTATAATATTATGTAAACATTTGAAATTCGATTTGAATGAACGAATGTGTTAAAATTCGTGCCGTTTTTCGAATGTTGCGAAACATTCGCCCATCCCTACTTGCAATCTAGCCCTCTATTGGGAATTTTTTTTGAGGGGTTTGATATCCCTTTAAAGTCAAAATCTTCTGAACAGAAGCACTAACAGAAGAATACATTTTTGAAGAGAGGTCCCAAGCAAGCTAAGTTCAGAATGTCAGAAGTTCCCAGATCAATTCATTCCAGTGATGCAAACCAGAAATATTAGAATCACATATATTGAGCTGCATTTCTGTGAAAAATGTATTCCTAAAGTTAGCACAAGGCCTAGTTATAAGCAACGTATACGCTTTGCTTTCCTCCTTGGGGGAGAAATTACTTTCAGGACAATATTCTCATGCATCATGCCATGGATTATGCACCTGACCATGATGTAATCATAGATTTGCTACATAATTTGCCAACTGTAACCAGTTTAGCCGGTCTGTCAGTTGTGCTGGCAGTGTTGATTAAATCTGGATGAGCTACCGTATTTACACATAGCTATGTATATACTCAAACTCATGGTTTTCATGCTCGTAAATATAAATATGTTTACAATATTTTTGCATGAAAAAGTTCATGTTAAAGCCATTTAAACTAATAAGGAGAAAAACAGGAGATGGATTTTTTATTCACTACTTGTCCATGGGAAACAAGCTCACGTACTGATACAAGGAAAATTCTTGCATTGTCATCGGTGGACAGCTACACACCCTCTTATAAATAAAAAGTATTTATTTATCAGCACATGAACAACCATTTTAGTAAAAAACACACCCTTTTAGAGAAATAAAAATACTTTAATATTCTTTTAACCCTAATCACCAGTAGCTGGGGCTGGAAAGCAACAATTTAAAAAGTGCTTAATGAATGCAGTTGGGTTGTATGGTGCCTATATAACAACAATCTGTCAGTTTTTTTTAATACAAACTAATATAATTTAATTCTGGAAGAAAATATTGGCATATCCCAATCCCCTTTGAGAAAAACGAGGCATGTACAGAAAATAGGGCTGGTCTTTAGAATAGTGATTAAAATATAAAAAAATGTGTTTGTTCAGTTTATTCCTTTGAATTTAAAGGCCATCATTGATAGATGCAATTAGCATCTGTGTGATCTGTGTGGGACGTTAAAGAACCATTCTTTTATTCTTTCTAATCTATAAGCTTTATCATCAGTTAAAGTTTGATTGCTGAGAATATGCATGGATTTAAAAGAAAAAATAATTTGTTAAGCACTACAATGTAACCAAGCAGTATGGTTTTAGTCTAGAGGCAGAGTTCCAGCAATTATGTTCTGAGTGCCACCTTAAAGGGACACTGACCCCAAAATTTGTGTTTAGTGTCCCTTTAAGTGCTTGTGTCATTGATTCGCCATAAGTGCAATTAACAGCAACTTTCTGCCAACTGCAAACTACCTTACTTATGACCTTCCACCTCAAACACCCTATGTAGTTGGTTACCATATGTAGTTTTCTCACTTTTTATCCATCAACTCATATTTCTTCTGCCTGGAGCTGTCCATCTCTCAGCTAACATGCAGTCGCACTGCCTCCTCTTTTCCCCATTCACTATTCACTATTACAATATTTTTAATCATGGCACTCCAGTAGTAAATTTCCTAGCAGAAAGGATCAGTATTAAGTTGTCTCAAGCCATGATAATAACTAAAAACAATGTCATGGCTGGGGTCTCACAGGCAGAGACTTTGTTAAATATTTCCATCTAAGAGATTTCACTTTCAAAATCATTAATGAATTCATGTAAGGGTTAGGTTTTGAGGTCAGGTTTAGAATTTGGATTTGGCATTAAAGTCAGGGTTCGTGATTGGATTTAGGGTTAGGAATTGGTAAGGGGTATGGGAAAGTAAGACCAGTTTATTTTATGGTTAGTTTTTTATATTACTGCATCCAGTAAGTATATACCATAAATACATACACAGACACATACCTTTTTTATCCCCACAAAAGAATATTCCAAGTCAGTACGTAAACTTAACTCATCTTCAAACCTATGAAAAAATAAAAGTAAAATATAGATTAATAAATATATTGTTGGTTTATTATATAATTTGACATGAATCTTCCATGCTTAGGCTACATCTATGATACATTGATAGCATTATTTCTTTGACTAATAATCAGTTATATAATTGCTATCCTTACACTGGTGTGCTCTAAAGGTAGCTTATGAGATACATATACATTCTATACCACAACAGTGGATTCAAGTACAAAACAAGTGTTTGCGTGATTTAAGATCCAATTGCTAATTGTTTGAGACTTTGCAGAGGGCTTGATATTTATAACCTCACTCAAAATCTTTGGGATTCTTTTTTTTAGACCTTGTATTGTAATGTAGAAGTCTTTCACATAAAGAACACTACATAGCAACATAAACATTTCTCAAGATAAAATTTGTGTTTCTAAATTTATTTTCAAGGCCTCACGGTACCAACCAGACTTCTTAGAACATCCCACCTGGGCAGTGAGGGTTTGAATATTAGGCCGAGAAAGAGAAGTGTTCCACTAGAAACGAACAGCACCACAAGAGCCTTTTCTTTGGTATGCCACCACCTGGGAGCTGCTTCTTTTAGCCCAATTTCACAGAGGAGAACTTTCCTGAAGTATATCAGTATCATTCCTCTTAAAAAGGATGATCCAACTCTGTAATACCAGGCGATACTCCTCTGAACAAGGAACATGGCAACTCCAGATAGTCATTTCAGCCTCGTCAGTGAGCTATATCTCTCTAGGCACATTGAGCAAGATATTGTGTACAGCTACACAAAGTGGCATGTCCACCAAAAAAAAGTCTGTAGGTCTGTTGGGAATTGTATATGTAGAAATATTTCAATAGCGTGCATTCAATTTTATTTATAACCGCTTTATTAAATTAAAAAATATATATTTTTTAACATAATCTAAATACTGTACGTAATACATTATTAACATCAATACATTATTTCCATATGGCAAATCATAAAACCCTTTCAGATTAAAAATATATTTATTAAATTGTAATGTAAAAATGTAATATTTAACAGAAATTATT
The DNA here is from genome assembly GCF_027579735.1 of Bombina bombina. NCBI lineage: Eukaryota > Metazoa > Chordata > Amphibia > Anura > Bombinatoridae > Bombina > Bombina bombina. The sequence goes on along the minus strand of NC_069501.1, from coordinate 1,066,533,056 downwards.
ATTATTATTATTCTTTATTTGTAGAGCACCAACAGATTCTGCAGCGCTGCCCATGGGTACAAGGATCAAAGTACAACGGAGAACCAATAAAATAAAAGACAACATTTTACAGACAAATACAGGGGGAATTGAGGGCCCAATTACAATCTAGATGAAATATGGCAACTCATTGTGCGCTGATATTTGCAGTCAATTGAGAATATGGGGTATATTTCTTATAGTGCGCGTGGACATGATACGATGTAGCGTATCATGTCTGCTGCACATCGATAAATGCCGACAGCATACGCTTTCAGCATTCATCATTGCACCAGCAGTTCGGGGCCAAATTATCAAGCTCCGAATGGAGCTTGATGCCCCTGTTTACGCGCAAGCCTTGCTCCATAACTTGTCCGCCTGCTCTGAGGCTGCGGACATCAATCTGCCCAATTGACACCCCCTGCTAGCAGCCGATTGGCTGTATATATGCAGGGGCAGCATTGCACAAGCAGTTCACAAGAACTGCTTGTGCAATGATAAATTGCTGTCGGCATTTATCGATGTGCAGCGGACATGATACGCAACATTGTATCATGTCCATCCGCACTGTAATAAATGGGCCCCATCATCTTTACAATGAGGGGCAGCCCATTTTCTTTGAGATTAACACACCACAAGATGCATGAGACCAATTTGATTAAATCACACCACACAAATAGAGAATTGGGCCCTAAGTCATATTTAAGCCTAAGGATATTAGAATATTCAATGTAGAGTACAATTTGCACATACACATGTAGATAATACTGTAGATATCGATGAATACACATATAAATATATAAATACACACATAAGCCCATACATATATATCTATAATTTGTATTAATTTTTAATGTTGTAATGTGTTTTTTAAATGAAGTACTAATTCCTTTGTTCTTCACTTAGAAATGTATTTTTATTTTTTATATATATATATATATATATATATATATATATATATATATATATATATATATATATATGTATATGTATTTATATATTCATATATACATATAGGTATAGATATATTTAAAAAAATAATATACAGTATAAATAAAAATAAAATGTTCTTCTATATGAAAAACATAGGAAATTACAGTATTCTTAACTCACTTCAGGTTTAGCGCACGTGTTCTAGCACAGTGTTGGGTTAGCGTGCGAATGATAACTTTTTTTTCAGCATGCCCCATAGAAGTCTATGGAGATAATTTAGCGCCTTTGCAGTGTGTCCAAAGTCCTGAAGTTGGCCCATCTTTCAACTTGTAATACGTGTACTAATGCAGGCATAATAATTTTTTACTTTAGGCGCAGTTAGCGGGTGAGTGAACAAAAAAAATAACCCACAACTTTTTATCTGACCCATAGAGAGGAAGATCACTGAACCAATTTCTTAATATTCAGTACCTATCATTGACTTGGGAATATCAGTTCTCACCCTTAAATATTCCATCTTGATACTAAGGGGTCAATATTCTAGTGAAATGCTTGTGTTATGTCGCCCCCTGCACATTCGCGCCCAATCGGCCGCTAGCAGGGGGTGTCAATCATCCGATCGGATCGGGATGATTGCAGTCCACCACCTGAAAGTGGCGGACAAGTTAAGGAGCAGCGGTCTTATGACCGCTGCTTCTTAACTTATGTTTCCAAGCCTGAAACTACAGGGGTAGATAGCAGCATCCGCTGCTTAATACATCTACCCCTAAGCTTCAATGGTATTAAGTTATCAAAAGCATTGAGGACAATGCAATTTTCTTCCCTGATCGTGATGTTAATGGATTAACCTACATTAAAGAGGTGTAGCATGAATAGGAAAAATCATCCCAGAAAGGTGCTTTATGTTGTGAAATGTTTTCCAAATTATTGGTATCCTCCCAGTAATTTGGTGTTTTGGTTGCAGAATTATAAATTCAATAAGGTAAATATAGATGTGGTATGTGAATAAGTTTGGGAGATTGCTGTGTATAATTATAATGTAATACTCATTCAGAGCACAGTTTCTTACTAGGCTCTGCCCTGACCTGGCATGCTATTGGAAATGTACCAAAATTAATTAGATTGGGAAAAGTACCAGTGACTAAATATTCTAACAAAAGGGACCTTCTTCAATCTCAGCACTTTAGATTACGGGGCCTATTTATTATGTGTCTATCCGACATAATCCGATCAGCGGATCATGTTCGACAGACATCGCTGAATGCGGAGAGCAATACGCTCTCTTCATTCAGCATTACACCAGCAGCTCTTGTGAACTGCTGGTGCAACGCCGCCCCCTGCAGATTCACGGCCAATCGGCCGCTAGCAGGGGGGTGTCAATCAATCCGATCGTATTCGATCGGGTTGAATTGCGGCGATCTCTGTCCTCCTCCTCAGAGCAGGCAGACAGGTTATTGAGCAGCGGTCTTTAGACCACTACTTCATAACTGGTGTTTCTGACGAGTCTGAAGACTCGCCAGAAACACGGGCCCTCAAGCTCCATATGGAGCTTGATAGATAGGCCCCTACATGTTCATTTAATTGCATGATCATATTAAGTTGTGGGTCCCAGGATAAAGTCTTCAAGAAGGATAGAAGCTTCAAACTGCAATAAACTATAACAATTTATAAATAGTAGAAAATTATTTTTTTTACAAATATTAATCAAATTTTAAATGTACTTAAGTTTAAAAACATGAAAAAAAAAGATTAAATGTAGGGATCTCAAAAAAAGAAAAGGAACACATAACAAAATCATAGTCCTTATTTCCATTAAACTTCAAAAGTTGTAAATCACTTAAAAAAGTGACATACAGTAGCATTAAAAAAAAATGAAATAGAAGAAAGAAAAGATAGAGACACTCTCAAATGAGAAGTAACATAAGCTGGAAAAGTTCCTTGCTTGATTGTCAGGCCAGTGCCACTTCGGTTAAGTCTCTTTTAGCTCACTATGCCTTTCACAGAGGATTAATATACTTTGGTATATCAGTCTAATAATGACAAAAAGACAGCCCAGTCATGAACAAAAAAACAATAAATACCAGAACTATAATTCTGCCTTCATGGGCCTCGTCAGTGAGTTGCAGTTGCATCTCTCTAAGGCAGCGTTCTTCAAACTACGGGTCGGGACCCATTATCGGGTTTCAACACCATGTTTACTGGGTCGCAACTTGTGTGTTTTGTGGGCGAGTGTGTGTGTTATATGAGAGTATGTATGGTATGTGTGTGCTGTATGAGTGTGTGTGTGTGTTATATGTGTGTGTGTTACATTAGTTTGTGTGTGGTGTGTGTGTTTTGTATGAGTGTGTGTGTGTTATATGAGAGTATGTATGGTATGTGTGTGCTGTATGAGTGTGTGTGTGTGTGTGTTATATGTGTGTGTGTTACATTAGTGTGTGTGTGGTGTGTGTGTTTTGTATGAGTGTGTGTGTGTTGCATAAGTGTGTGTGTGCTGTGTGTGTGTTATATGAGTATGTGGTGTGTGTTTTATGAAAGTGGGGTTGTATGTTGTATGAGAGTGTGTGTGTGTGTTGTATGAGAGTGTGTGTGTGTGTTGTATGAGAGTGTGTTTGTATGTTGTATGAGAGTGTGTGTGTGTGTGTTGTATGAGAGTGTGTTTGTGTGTTGTATGAGAGTGTGTGTGTGTGTGTTGTATGAGAGTGTGTGTGTGTTGTATGAGAGTGTGTTTGTATGTTGTACGAGAGTGTGTGTGTGTTGTATGAGAGTGTGTGTGTGTTGTATGAGAGTGTGTGTGTGTGTGTTGTATGAGAGTGTGGTTGTATGTTGTATGAGAGATTGTGTGTGTTGTGTGAGAGTGTATGTGTGTTATTACCTTTTACAACACTTCCAGGTTTGACTACAATCAGTAGTATGCACACATTTTAGTTACTTTTCCACAAATTGCAGCTATCTTGAATATTACTTCAGAAATGTTCAGACCAAGCATACAAATAGGGTCACGAAGGTATGTGGTATCATGGCTCTGGGTCTTGGGGAAAAAAGTTTGAAGACACCTGCCCTGAGGCATGTGAGCAAGGAGCTCACTGAGCCGTTAATCTGGAGTAACTGAGTTAGTCTAGTGGAAGCCGTACAAAATAAATCACTCCACAATGTAGTATGTTTTTATTAGACTAAATAAGCTGTAGGAGAAATATGTTCAGGAGATACATAAGGAAATATAGTAGCGTTCACATCAGTAGTCTTAACTTTGAGGGGCATATTTATGAAAGTGCGAGTAGACAAGATACAATGTAGCGTTTCATGTCCGCTGCACATCGATAAATGCAGACAGCATACGCTGTCGGCATTTATCATTGCACAAGCATTTCACTAGAACTGCTTGTGCAATACCGCCCCCTGTAGATTCGCGGACAATCGGCCGCTTGCAGGGCAGCAGGCGGACAAGTTATGGAGCAGCTCCATTTGGAGCTTGATAATTCGGCCCCTGAGTCTCAACTTTAAGAAACAAGCAAGAACATTTTTTAAGGTGTTAAACATAACTTCCCCTTGAGTCATTTAACATTCATCAGCTTGGGAACTTTTGAGGAAAATGTGTGTCAGTGTATGTTGTTTAAAAAAGAAGATGGTGTAAAAACTCACTTGCAAAACTTACTTTATCAGCTCAGCCACAATAAACAGGCATATATTTTACAGCTATGTTAATCTCCTTTTTAATATATTTTTCTTCTTCATGAATTATGAATTATTACTTTCATATATAATATTTTAGCATTTAATAAATCAAACATTCATATTTATAGGAACCGTCTTAATTATTCCAATTATTTAATTGTATTTATGTGTTTTACATGTTTTAAGTATGTTTCATATTTTGAAATACAAGACGTAAAGGGCATTTTCACCCTTTGTAGAGAAGCTGTCAAAAGTCCATTAACAGCTGCATATCATAAACTAAAAAATATGAGGAAATTCTAGTTTTTCAACTCCCATAAGCTTGAATGGAAGCTGAAATTGGCCTTTCTTTATCATAGATTGAGAACAGGAAAACAAAAATCCAACAGATTTGTAAACAGATGGATAGTGTTTTTATTGACAGCTGTTTTAGCGGTTAATGGGTGCCTGAAACTGGTTAACACCACCATTGGAAACTAACGGCTAGATTACGAGTTTTGCGTTATGAGTGAAAAAGCCTCATAAGGCTGCTTTTTCACTACTGCTGGTATTACTAGTCTTGCAGGTATAGCTGTACCGCACACTTTATTGGCCGTAACGTAATGTAACTACCGCACCTTTCAAAAAGTCATTTTTCAATGGGACTTCCACAGCGCTGGTATTACGAGTTTACCTGTCCGGCCAAAAAGTGAGAGGTACAGCCCATAACTACAAGATCCGTACCGTAAACTGAAAGTCAGTAGTTATGGGTTTTTCGTTACAAATCTGTAGCATAAAACTCATAACTAAAGTGTTACAAAGTACACTAACACCCATAAAGAACCTATTAACCCCTAAACCAAGGCCCTCCCGCATCGCAAACACTAAAATAAAATTATTAACCCCTAATCTGCTGCCCCCAATGTCACCGCCGCCACTATACTAAAGTTATTAACCCCTAAACCTAACCCTAAGTCTAACCCTAACACCCGTAACTTTAATATAATTAAAATAAATCTAAATAAAAATTACTATCATTAACTAACTAATTCCGATTTAAAACTAAATACTTACCTGTAAAATAAAACCTAAGCCAGCTACAATATAACTAATAGTTACATTGTAGCTATCTTAGGTTTTATTTTTATTTCACAGCTAAGTTTGTATTTATTTTAACTAGGTAGACTAGTTAGTAAATAGTTATTAACTATTTACTAGCTACCTAGTTAAAATAAATACAAATTTACCTGTAAAATAAAACCTAAGCTGTCTTATACTAACACCTAACATTACACTACAATTAAATAAATTACATTAATTAAATACAATTAACTAAATTACAAACCCCCCCCACTAAATTACACAAAATAAAAAAGAAATGATCAAATATTTAAACTAATTACTCCTAATCTAATAGCCCTATCAAAATATAAAAGCCCCCCCAAAATAAAAAAACCCAAGCCTAAACTAAACTGCCAATAGCCCTTAAAAGGGCCTTTTGCGGGGCATTGCCCCAAAGAAATCAGCTCTTTTACCTGTAAAAAAAATACAAACAACTCCCCAACAGTAAAACCCACCACCCAACCAACCAACCCCCAAATAAAAACCTATATAAAATAACTAAGCTCCCCATTGCCCTGAAAAGGGCATTTAGATGGGCATTGCCCTTAAAAGGGCATTTATCTCTTTTTCGGTGCCCAAACCCTAAGATAAAAATAAAACCCACCCAATAAACCCTTAATAAAACCTAACACTAACCCCCGAAGATCCACTTACAGTTTTTGAAGACCGGACATCCATCCTCATCAAGCCAGGAGAAGTCTTCATCCAAGCGGGCAGAAGTCCTCAAGGAAGCCAGGAGAAGTCTTCATCCAAGCGGCAAGAAGTGGTCCTCCAGACGGGCAAAAGTCTTCATCCAGACGGCATCTTCTATCTTCATCCTTCCGACGCGGAGCGGCTCCATCTTCAAGACATCCGGCGCAGAGCATCCTCTTCTCTTAACGGCTACTGAAGAATGAAGGTTTCTTTAAGGGACGTCATCCAAGATGGTGTCCCTTGAATTCCGATTGGCTGATAGAATTCTATCAGCCAATTGGAATAAAGGTGAAAAAATCCTATTGGCTAATGCAATCAGCCAATAGGATTGAGCTTCAATCCTATTGGCTGATCCAATCAGTCAATAGGATTGAGCTTGCATTCTATTGGCTGATTGGAACAGCTGATTGGAACAGGGGAGCTTAGGTATTTTAGATAGGATTTTATTTGGGGGATTGGTTGTGTGGGTGGTGGGTTTTACTGTTGGGGGGTTGTTTGTATTTGTTTTTACAGGTAAAACAGCTGATTTCTTTGGGGCAATGCCCTGCAAAAGGCCCTTTTAAGGGCTATTGGCAGTTTAGTTTAGGCTAGGGTTTTTTTTATTTTGGGGGGGCTTTTTTATTTTGATAGGGCTATTAGATTAGGAGTAATTAGTTTAAATATTTGATCATTTCTTTTTTATTTTGTGTAATTTCGTGTTTATTTTTTTGTAATTTAGTTAATTGTATTTAATTAATGTAATTTATTTAATTGTAGTGTAATGTTAGGTGTTAGTGTAAGACAGGTTAAGTTTTATTTTACAGGTAAATTTGTATTTATTTTAACTAGGTAGTTAGTAAATAGTTAATAACTATTTACTAACTATTCTAGTTAGTTAAAATAAATACAAACTTACCTGTAAAATAAAAATAAAACCTAAAAACTATTAGTTATATTGTAACTAGGTTAGGATTTATTTTATAGGTAAGTATTTGTTTTAAATAGGAATTATTTAGGTATTAATTGTAATTTTTATTTATATTTATTTTAATTATGTTAAAGTTAGTGGTGTTAGGGTTAGGGTTACGTTAGGGTTAGGGTTAGATTTAGGGTTAGGTTTAGGGGTTAAAAACTTTAGTATAGTGGCAGCGACGTTGGGGTCGGCAGATTAGGGGTTAAGAAGTGTAGCTAGGTAGCGACAACATTGGGGGCGGCAGATTAGGGGTTAATAAGTGTAATGTAGGTAGCGACGACATTGGGGGCAGCAGATTAGGGGTTAATAAGTGTAGGTAGGTGGCCGCGACATTGGGAATGTCGGTGATGTCAGGGGCGGCAGATTAGGGGTGTTTAGACTCAGGGTTTATGTTAGGGTGTTAGGTGTAAACATAACTTTTCTTTCCCCATAGGAATCAATGGGGTTGCGTTACGGAGCTTTACGCTCCTTGATTGCAGGTGTTAGGCTTTTTTATAGCCGGCTCTCCCCATTGATGTCTATGGGGAAATCGTGCACGAGCACGTAAAACCAGCTCAAAGCAGCACTGGTATTTGTGTGCGGTATGGAGCTTGACGCTGCCATATTGCCTGCTAACGTCGGGTTTTTGCAAACCTGTAATAGCAGCGCTATATGGAGGTGAGCCGTGGAAATAACTTGCAAGTTAGCAGCGAGCCGCTCATAACGCAAAACTCATATTCTGGCCGTATATATTTTGACAACAGGAATAAGTTAGTTTCCACTAACATTGTATTCATTTATTTGTTTCATCTAAACAATGAAATTTCAAAATAAATTACAGGTATCTTAGTTTTTAAAAAACAAATATTCCATTCCTGAATAAACATATTGGGTTTAATTTATTAAATACTAGGCGGGCATGATTCGATGTAGCCCGGCATCACTGTCAGCATTTAACATTTGTGAAATGCTTGTTCAATGCCGCCCTCTGCACATTCCTGGCCAAAAGGGGGTGTCAATCATCTCGATCGTATCTGATCGGGATGATTGCAGTACAGAGAAGTTAAGGAGCAGCGGTCTTACGACCACTGCTTCTTAACTTCTGTTTCTGTTTATCCTTTTGTTGAAAAGCAGGAACGTAAGTTCAGGAGTGCACGTGCATGCACGTGTCTGCAGCACTATATGGCAGCAATTTTGCAACAATGTTACACATTATCAAGAGCACTAGATGGCAGCACTATTTCCTGTCATGTAGTACTCCAGCCGTGCATGCTACCATCCTAGCTATCTCTTCAACAAAGAATAACAAGAGAATGAAAACAATGATAATAGAAGTAAATTGGAAACTTTTTTCAAAAATTGTATTCTTTATCTGAATCATGAAAGGAAAATTTGGGGTTTCATGTCCCAAATTTTCTGGTTAAACTTTACCATTCAGTTGTAATACCAGATTGTGTGCTATTCTTAGAGCACGGTCACAATAAGGATAACGCAACCTGTGCTTTAGTTTGCGCTCCACTTGTAATCTAGGCCATTTAGTTATGAGAACTGTGGGAGTTGTCCCTATCAACTAGTGAGCACACATAATTAGATATGAAAAATGCATTTTGGTTCCTCTTTTAACACTTAATGCTCTGGTTATAATATACATAATTACAGGGAAGTGCTAAGCTAAATTGCCACCTGGGTGCAGACATATTTTGCCCCAATAAAATAAGTACAGCAAAAAATTACAGGCCTGCGTTAGATGTACAGTAACCCCACCCGCATATGTCTAGAGCCAGCCAACAACAAACCTCCTGGACCTTCAACCCCTCAGTCAGCACATCAGACCTCATATCTGACCCCTTGGATTTACAGTCTCACTGTCAGCCTCATGTTATATCATGACCTCTGGCACTTTAGCTAGAGTTGCCATTTCAACCATGTTTCTTCAATGTTCCCTGGACTGCTATGAGTTACACATGGTGTAGGGAGGAACATGAATAGAACTATTGGTCACCACTATTCATGTTCCTCCCTGCACACCCTGAAGGATGTATAACTCATAGCTGTCCAGAAAAACATGGTAGTGACTACCCTTACTTCACCCCTTCTGTCATCCGCATGGCTCATCATACTGCCTTACACTTCAGTCCCTCTGTAAGCAACAAGCATAATCAGAATTCCCTCATGCTTCAGCTCATCTGTTAGCTACATGCCTCATTAGTCTTCCCTGCCCCTCATCTTCCGTTAGCTAAATGCCTCTTTAGTCTTCCCTGCAATTCAACTTCTGTTGACTACATGGCACATCAGACTTCCCTGACCTTTTCAGCTACTCTGTTAGCTACATGCCCCATCAGACTTCACTGGCCCATCGGCTCTTCTGTTAGCTACATGCCTCATTAGTCTTCCCTGCCCTTCATCTTCCGTTAGCTACATGCCTCATTAGTTTTCCCTGCCCTTCAACTTTTGTTGACTACATGGCTCATCAGACTTCCCTGACCATTTCAGCTACTCTGTTAGCTACATGCCTCATCAAACTTCTCTGCCCTTCAGCTCATCTGTTAGCTACATGCCTCATCAAACTTAATTGCCGTTCAGCTCCTCTGTTAGATACATGCCTCATCAGACTTCTCTGCCCTTCAGCTATATAGTTAGCTACATGCCTCATCAGACATCCCTATCATTCAGCTCCTCTGTTAGCTACATGCCTCATCAGACTTTCCTGGCCCTTCAGCTCTTTGGTTAGCTACATGCCTCATCAGACTTACCTAACCCTTCAGTTCCTATGTTAGCTGCATGCCTCATCAGAATTCTCCACCCTTCAGCTCCTCTTAGCTACATGCTTCGTCAGCTTCTCTGTTGACTACATGCCTCAAAAGTCTTCCCTGCCCTTCAACCTCTCTCGTGCCTCACCAGACTTCTATGCCCATCAGCTCCTCTGTTAGCTATATGACTTATCAGTCTCCCCTGACCCTTCAGCATCTTTGTTAGCTACATGCCTTCTCAGACTTCTCTGTCCTTCAGCTCCTCTGTTAGCTTCATGTCTCATCAGATTTTCCTGCCTTTAGCTCCTCTGTTAGCTACATGCCTCATCAGACTTCCCTGCCCTTCAGTTCCTGTGTTAGCTACATACCTCATCAGACTTCCTGCCCTTCAGCTCCTCTGTTAGCTACAGCCTCACTATAACCCTCATGTCATATCAAGACCTCTGACACTTCGGCTAGGGTTGCAATTTCAACATATTTCCTCCATATTTCTTGTACAGCTATGAGTAGCACATGCTGTAGGGCGGAACATGAATAGTGTTGCTGGTTAGCGCTATTCATGTTCCTCCCTGCACACACTAAAGGATGTATAACACTTTACTGTCCAGAAAAACATGGTGGTAAAAAAATTTACTTTACTACCCCTTCTGTCATCAGCATGTCTCATCATACTGCCTTCCCCTTCAGTCCCTCTGTAAGCAACATGCCTCATCAGAATTCCCAGGACCTTCAGCTCCTCTGCTATAGGCCTCATTAGTCGTCCCTGCTCTTCAACTTCTGTTAGCTACATGCCTTATCACACTTCACTGGCCCCTTCAACTCCTCTGTTAGTTACATGCATCATCAGACTTCTATGCCCTTCAGCTCCTCTGTTAGCTACATGCTTCATCAGACTTCCCTGCCCTTCAGCTCCTCTGTTATTTACATGGCTCGTCAGACATCCCTGGCCCTTCAGCTATTCGGTTAGCTACATGTCTAATCAGACTTCCCTGGCCCTTAAGCTCTTTGTTTAGCTACATGCCTCATTAGACTTCTCTGCCCTTCAACTCCTCTGTTAGCTACATTCATCATCAGAAATCTCTGTCCCTTTGGCTTCTCTGTTAGGTATATACCTCAACAGACTTCCCTGGCCCTTCAGCTCTTCGGTTAGCTGCATACCTCATCAGATATCCCTGCCATTCAGCTACTCTGTTAGCTACATGCCTCATTGGACTGCCCTGACCTTTAGCTATTTGGTTAGCTACATGCATCATCAGTCTTCCCTGCCTTTGAACTTCTCTCATGCCTCACCAGACTTCTATGCCCTTACGCTCCTCTGTTAGCTACATGCCTTATCAGACTTATCTGCCCTTCAGCTCCTCTGTTAGCTACATGCCTCATCAGAATCCCTGCCCTTCAGCTCCTCTGTTAGCTACATGCCTCATCAGACTTCCCTGGCACTTCTGCTCCTGTGTTAGCTACATGCCTCATCAGACTTCCTTTGCACTTCAGCTCCTCTGTTAGCCTCATCAGACTTCCCTGGCCCTTCTGCTCCTGTGTTAGCTACATGCCTCATCAGACTTTCTTTGCACTTCAGCTCCTCTGTTAGCTACATGCCTCATTAGTTTTCACTGCCCATCAGCTCCTCTGTTAGCTACATGACCCATCAGACTTCCCTGCCCTTCAGCTTCTCTGTTGGCTACATGCCTAATCAGACTTATCTGCCCTTTAGCTCCTCTTTTAGCTATATGCCTCATCAGTCTTCCCTGGCATGTCAGCATCTCTGTTAGCTACATGCCTTCTCAGACTTCTCTGTCCTTCAGCTCCTCTGTTAGCTACATGTCTCATCAGATGTCCCTGCCCTTTGGCTCCTCTGTTAGCTACATACCTCATCAGACTTCCTGCCCTTCAGCTCCTCTGTTAGCTACAGTCTCACTATCACTGTCATGTCATATCAAGACCTCTGACACTTCAGCTAGGGTTGCAATTTCAACATATTTCCTCCATATTTCTTGTACAGCTATGAGTAGCACATGCTGTAGGGCACAACATGAATAGTGTTGCTGGTTAGCGCTATTCATGTTCCTCTATGCACACCCTGAAGGATGTACAACTATTTACTGTCCAGAAAAACATGGTGGTGACTACTCTTACTTCACCCCTTCTGTCATCAGCATGTCTCATTATACTGCCTAGTCTTCAGTCCCTCTGTAAGCAACATGCCTCATCAGATTTTCCTGGCCATTCAGCTTCTGTGTTGGTTACATGCATCATCAGTCTTCCCTGCCTTTGAACTTCTCCAGGCCATTCAGCTCCTCTGCTATAGGCCTCATTAGTCTTCCCTGCTCTTCAACTTCTGTTAGCTACATGCCTCATCACACTTCATTGGCCCCTTCAGCTCCTTTGTTAGTTACATGCCTTATCAGACTTCTCTGCCCTTAAGCTCCTCTGTTAGCTACATGCCTTATCAGACTTCTCTGCCCTTCAGCTCCTCTGTCAGCTACGTGCCTCATCAGACTCCCTGCACTTCAGCTCCTCTGTTAGCTACATGCCTCATCAGACTCCCTGCCGTTCAGCTCCTCTGTTATCTACATGCCTCATCAGACTTCCTTTGCACTTCAGCTCCTATGTTAGCTACATGCTTCATCAGACTTCTATGCCCTTCAGCTCCTCTGTTAGCTACATGCTTCATCATACTTCCCTGCCCTTCAGCTCCTCTGTTATCTACATGCCTCATCAGACTTCCCTGGCCCTTCAGCTCCTCTGTTAGCTACATGCCTCATTGGACTTCCCTGACCTTCAGCTATTTGGTTAGCTACATGACTCATCAGACTTCCCTGGCCATACAGCTCCTCTGTTAGCTAGATGCCTCATCATACTTCTCTACCATTCAGCTCCTCTGTTAGCTACATGCCTCATCAGATTTTCCTGGCCATTCAGCTTCTGTGTTGGTTACATGCATCATCAGTCTTCCCTGCCTTTGAACTTCTCTCATGCCTCACCAGACTTCTATGCCCTTAAGCTCCTCTGTTAGCTACATGCCCCATCAGACTTCCTTGCCCTTCAGCTTCTCTGTTGGCTACATGTCTAATCAGACTTATCTGCACTTTAGCTCCTCTGTTAGCTACATGCCTCATCAGATTTCCCTGCCCTCCAGCTCCTCTTTTAGCTACAATACATGCCTCATCAGACTTCCCTGGTCCTTCATCTCCTATGTTAGCTACATGCCTCATCGGGGTTCCCTGCTCTTCAGCTCCTTTGTTAGCTACATTCCTCATCAGACTTCCCTGGCCCTTCATCTCCTTTGTTAGCTACATGCCTCATCCGGCTTCTCTGCCCTTCAGCTTTTCTGTTAGCTACATGCCTCATACGGCTTCTCTGCCCTTCAGCTTCTCTGTTAGCTACATATCTCATCAGACTTCCCTGCCCTTCAGATCCTCTGTTCGCCACATGCCTCATCACACCTTCCTGCCCTTCAGCTCCTCTGTTAGCTATGTGCCTCATCATAATTCCTTGGCCCTTCAGCATTTATGTTAACTACATTGCTTATCAGACTTTTCTGCCATTCAGCTTCTCTGTTAGCTAGATTCCTCATCAGACTTCTCTGCCCTTTAGGTGCCTCTGTTAGCTACATGCCTCATCAGACTTCCCTGGCCCTTCAGGTGCCTCTGTTAGCTACATGCCTCATCAGTCTTCCCTGGCCCTTCATGTGCCTCTGTTAGCTACATGCCTCATCAGACTTCTCTGCCCTTCAGCTTCTTTGTTAGCTACATGCCTCATCAGACTTCTCTGCCCTTCAGCTTCTTTGTTAGCTACATGTATCATCAGACTTCCCTGACCTTTCAGGTGCCTCTGTTAGCTGCATGCCTCATCAGACCTCTCTGCCCTGCAGCTTCTTTGTTAGCTACATGCCTCATCAGACTTCTCTGGACCTTTAGGTGCATCTGTTAGCTACATGCCTCATCAGGCTTCCCTGGCCTTTCAGCTCCTCTGTTAGCTACATGCCTCATCAGACTTCCTTGCCATTCAGCTCCACTGTTAGCTACATGCCTCATCAGACTTTCATGACCTTCAGCTTCTCTGTTAGCTACATGCATCATCAGAATTCTCTGGCCCTTTGACTTCTCTGTTAGCTATATAACTCAACAGACTTTCCTGGCCCTTCAGCTCTTCGGTTAGCTGCATACCTCATCAGATATTCCTGCCCTTCAGCTCCTCTGTTAGCTACATGCCTCATTGGACTGCCCGGACCTTCAGCTATTTGGTTAGCTACATGACTTATCAGACTTCCCTGGCCGCTCAGCTCTTTTGTTAGCTAGATGCCTCATCAGACTTTTCTGCCATTCAGCTCCTCTGTTAGCTACATGCCTCATCAGACTTCTCTGGCTCTTCAGGTGCCTCTGTTAGCTACATGCCTCATCAGACTTCTCTGCCCTTCAGCTTCTGTGTTAGCTACATGCCTCATCAGACTTTTCTGGACCTTTAGGTGTCTCTGTTAGCTACATGCCTCATCAGGCTTCCCTGGCCTTTCAGCTCCTCTGTTAGCTACATGCCTCATCAGACTTCCCTGCCCTTCAGCTCCTCTGTTAGCTACATGCCTCATCAGACTTCCCTGGCCTTCAGCAACTCTGTTAGCTACATGCATCATCAGAATTCTCTGGCCCTTTGGCTTCTCTGTTAGCTATATAACTCAACAGACTTTCCTGGCCCTTCAGCTCTTCGGTTAGCTGCATACCTCATCATATATCCCTGCCCTTCAGCTCCTCTGTTAACTACATGCCTCATTGGACTGCCCTGACCTTCAGCTATTTGGTTAGCTACATGACTCATCAGACTTCCCTGGCCGCTCAGCTCTTTTGTTAGCTAGATGCCTCATCAGACTTTTTTGCCATTCAGCTCCTCTGTTAGCTACATGTCTCATCAGATTTTCCTGGTCATTCAGCTTCTGTGTTGGTTACATGCATCATCAGTCTTCCATGCCTTTGAACGTCTCTCTCATGCCTCACCAGACTTATATGCCCTTAAGCTCCTCTGTTAGCTACATGCCTTATCAGAATTCTCTACCCTTCAGCTCCTCTGTTATCTACGTGCCTTATCAGACTTCTCTGCCCTTCAGCTCATTTGTTAGCTACATGCCTCATCAGACTCCCTGCCCTTCAGCTCTTCTGTTAGCTACATGCCTCATCAGACTTCCCTGGCCTTTCAGCTTCTCGGTTAGCTACATGCCTCATCAGACTTGCCTGGCCCATCAGCTTCTCTGTTAGCTACAGATTATGCTCTTTCCATGGTAACTAAAAAGGGTATGAATTGTCCTTACAGAAAGTGTCACACTATAGGATCTATCTTGTCTCCCACTCAGTTAAAACCTATTACCCAATCTTTCTCCTCATGGCTCAGACATGTAGGCATGTTTAAATGTGGACATAGGAAATGTAAACCCTGTGACCATGTTCATGTCACCTCTACCTTTAAATCTGAGACCAAGGGTGAAGTATTCAACATAAAAATCTTGCTTTAATTGTACCTCTACTGGTGTAATATATCTGATAAATTTTGTCCTATGTAAGGTTCAATTCATTGGACTCACTAGTCGAGATATCAATACACGTATTAGGGAACACTTCTCAACTATTACAACTGGGAAGTCCTCTACTCCATTGGTCCAACATTTTGCCACACGGCACAACTGTTCCCTCAATACTTTAAAATGGTGTGTTATTGAAAAGGTCAAAACCCCCAAACGGGGTGGTGACCTAGATCTCCTATTAGCCAAAAGGAAGATGTACTGGATTTTTCGAATGGGAATTAGGATACCACATGGTCTTAATTCTAGATTTGACTTTATACATTTTTGGGAGTGAATTTATGACTTATGCAATAATATATTTATGAATATCTTGATATCTAGTGACACTTTTATTTAACAGTTATGCATTGGTCTCATCTGCTACATTTCCCTCATTTATGGGTGTCATATGTCCCTTATATACCTGCCTTTTATACTATTCATGTCATATTTTGTCATTTGTATCTACGATCCAACTGCTTGTCATTACTATGTTTCTAATATATGTATGAAACAATGTATTTGCCTAGTGTACAAAATTACAAATATACTAATTGATATCAGTTGTTTAAATATGTTATATATGTTTCAACTTGTATTTCCCATATGCTGTTCGTTGGCCTGTGCATTTAGGGCATATAATGTTTTAACCAATAGGATTTCTCTATACCTGTTTTAAGTTGTGAGCTAGACATAGCGCCTTAGGCTATGATTACGGAGCAAGCCGAAATGCGTAAGCCAGTGGTGCTACTCTCTATTGCACATTATGTTCCTCTATGACGTTTTTACCTACTTGGATTACAAATAAATATTTTGAACTTTTACTCCAATTGAGCATTTCCTCTCTTTTTTCCTGAGCTACATGCCTCATCAGATTTCCCTGCCCTTCATCTCCTCTGTTAGCTACATGCCTCATCTGATTTCCCTGCCCTTTAGCTCCTTTGTTAGCTACACGCCTCATCAGACTTCCCTGGCCCTTCATCTCCTTTGTTAGCTACATGCCTCATCCGGCTTCCCTGCCCTTCAGCTTCTCTGTTAGCTACATATCTCGTCAGACTTCCCTGCCCTTCAGCTCCTCTGTTAGCTACATGCCTCATCAGACTTCCCTGCCCTTTAGCTCCTCTGTTCGCCACTTGACTCATCACACCTCCATGTCCTTTAGCTCCTCTGTTAGCTATATGCCTCATCATAATTCCTTGGCCCTTCAGCATCTATGTTAACTACATGCCTCATTAGTCTTCCCTGGCCCTTCAGCTCTTCTTTAAGCTACATGCCTCATCAGATTTCCCTGCCTTTCGGCTCCTCTGTTAGCTACATTCCTTATCAGACTTTCCTGCCCTTAGCTTATCTGTTAGCTACATTCCTTATTAGACTTCCCTGGCCCTTCATCTTCTCTGTTAGATACATGCCTCATCCGACTTCCCTGCCCTTCATCTTCTCTGTTAGCTACATGCCTCATCAAACTTATCTGCCCTTCAGCTTCTCTGTTAGCTAGATTCCTCATCAGACTTCTCTGCCTTTCAGCTTCTTTGTTAGCTACATGCCTCATCAGACTTCCCTGGCATTTCAGCTTCTCTGTTAGCTACATGCCTCATCAGACTTCTCTGCCCTTCAGCTTCTTTGTTAGCTACATGCCTCATCAGACTTCTCTGGCCCTTCAGGTGCCTCTGTTAGCTACATACCTCATCAGACTTATCTGGCCCTTCAGGTGCCTCTGTTAGCTACATGCCTCATCAGACTTCCCTGGCCCTTCAGGTGCATTTGTTAGCTACATGTCTCATCAGACTTCTCTGCCCTTCAGCTTCTTTTTTAGCTACATGCCTCATCAGACTTCTCTGGCCCTTCAGGTGCCTCTGTTAGCTACATGCCTCATCAGGCTTCCCTGGCCTTTCAGCTCCTCTGTTAGCTACATGCCTCATCAGACTTCCCTGCTCTTCAGCTCCTCTGTTAGCTACATGCATCATCAGAATTCTCTAGCCCTTTGGCTTCTCTGTTAGCTATATAACTCAACAGACTTTCCTCGCCCTTCAGCTCTTTGGTTAGCTGCATACCTCATCAGATATCCCTGCCCTTCAGCTCCTCTGTTAGCTACATGCCTCATTGGACTGCACTGACCTTCAGCTATTTGGTTAGCTACATGACTCATCAGACCTCCCTGGCTGTTCATCTCTTTTGTTAGCTAGATGCTTCATCAGACTTCTCTGTCATTTAGCTCCTCTGTTAGCTACATGCCTCATCAGATTTTCCTGGCCATTCATCTTCTGTGTTGGTTACATGCATCATCAGTCTTCCCTGCCTTTGAACTTCTATCATGCCTCACTAGACTTCTATGCCTTTAAGCTCCTCTGTTAGCTACATGCCTTATCAGAATTCTCTACCCTTCAGCTCCTCTGTTAGCTACATGCCTCATCAGACTCCCTACCCTTCAGATCCTCTGTTAGCTACATGCCTCATCAGACTTCCCTGGCCTTTCAGTTTATCTGTTAGCTACATGCCTCATCAGTCTTCTCTGCCCTTCAGCTTCTTTATTAGCTACATGCCTCATCAGACTTCTCTGGCCCTTCAGGTGCCTCTCATAGCTACATGCTTCATCAGACTTCTTTGCCCTTCAGCTTCTTTGTTAGCTACATGTCTCATCAGACTTCTCTGGTCCTTCAGGTGCCTCTGTTAGCTACATGCCTTATCAGACTTCTCTGCCCTTAAACTTCTCTGTTAGCTGCATGCCTCATCAGACTTCCCTGGCCCTTCAGGTGCCTCTGTTAGCTACATGCCTCATCAGACTTCCCTGGTCCTTCAGGTGCCTCTGTTAGCTACATGCCTCATCAGACTTCTCTGCCCTTCAACTTCTCTGTTAGCTGCATGCCTCATCATATCCCCTTAACCCTTCACCCCTACTTCAGCCACATATGAGCTCAGTACAATATGATGTGCTGCCTATTTATTTTCTCATAACAGATAATGACAGCCCAGCACTTTGACATATGACTGCTAGCAATGAAAATGGAAAAGCAGGTAATTTATCAAAGTGTTAATTTTAAGGATCAGGTCAGCAAAGGCAGTAAATAATACATGAATAAATAAAGGACGTGTAGTGGCAAAACATTGTAAGTGTGATAGAACCTAATTTGAAATACATGACCATATTAAATCAGTCTCAGACATTTAAGTTTCCGAGTTATGCTACCTAATTGTTAATGTGAATAAATATGTAATGAGAACAATTCATTGAACTAGGCTCTGGATACAACCATCACTAACAAACCAGCTTCCCCACATTTACAGTGTCTCTTACTTGTTCTTTGTTTCATTGACTGAATCCAACATGTCCAGTAGGCTCCTCTGGGTTTGATGATTGTCCTTGGATACACGATTCACTTCTGCCAGTAATTTACTTAAGTAAGACAGATAAATAGGCTCCAGGTCTTGAACTGGGGTGTCTTCTACACTTTGCAACATTGACCAACGGTTTTCCAGAATCTCACGCTGCTTTTCCAAGAATTGTATCTACAATTGAGACATAATCAGGAAACTTACTATATGTTTTTTTTCTCTTTGTAAATACAATGTGGTTTGGAATATAGGACTAGATTTACAATGTATCAGGACTGTTTCAATTAAATATAATTAAATTTGAAGCCCCTCACTTGCTTTTGTAGGGTTTTCAAAGTTGAAGCTAGTTCATTCTTTTAAAAAAAGGTAAGCCAGTTATCACATGGTTTTCCAGTGGCTTTGTACCGTGTTAACCTCAACAGTGGCATTCCAAAAAACAATGAAAGCTAGGATTGTGAACCTGCTACATGCTACACAGTGAATGTTTGATTAGTTTAGGACTTATTTTATCTTTCCCCAATTGGTCCTATCAATGGAGATGTTAAACATATTGAAATGGATTTTTAAGGAGTATAGCCCTGAACTACAAACTAATGCAAATTCTGGCAACTAAGGACTAGATTACAAGTTGAACGCTAATTTATTGCGCACCGTTTGTTGGTGCACAATAAATAACCAGTCATTACAAGCGGCTGGTTATTGCTATTGCAAACAGCAATTAGCGCTAATAAAATTAACAAGAGATCAACTATGTGCTAGAAATATTATCTGAAGGGATATTACATATCCTAGATAGGACAAGGATATGTTATTCCTCTAGGGCTGTAGGAACACCATTAGTGGTTAGACTGTCACTTCTGCAAGGGTTAACGGGGAAGAGAGAGAGAGAGATTGGAGAAGAAGATAGTTTTAATAGAGAGTAGAGAAAAAAAGAGTGAAAGGATATGAGAGAGGGAAAGGAGAGTGCAAAGAGAAAATATGACCTGAGAGATAAGGGAGAGGGTAAAAAGGGAGATTGAAGAGAGGAGGGAGGAGAGAAAGATAGTTAGGAGATAGAAGGGAGATTTGCTAATTATTCAAAGAAAATTTCCAGGTCTGCTATGACTTTCCATGACTGTCAGCATTATCTTTCTTCACTCTCACTTCAACAACTTCCTATTTCTATTCAGCTGTTGTCTTACCCATAACCGCCAAGTTGATGTTACTAACTGCTATGCACTTATATAAAATAAATCTATTACTGTATATAGAATTATTTAATTTGTTAAGGTATAAAATAAAAAAATATAAAAAATGACTGCAGAATGGCTAAACATATGCAAAGAGGAGGGTGAAGTAGTGGGTAGAATCAGAAGTAACATTTTGGCTAGGTTAGTAGCATATGACCTGAAATGTTGAGCCCTGTAGATAGATAGATAGATAGATAGATAGATAGATAGATAGATAGATAGATAGATAGATAGATAGTATCCCACAAAAGTGAGTACACCTCTCACATTTTTGTAAATATTTTATTATATCTATTCATGTGACAACACTGAAGAAATGACACTTGTAAAGTAGTGAGTGTACAGCCTGTATAATTTGCTGTCCCCTCAAAATAACTCAACACACAGTCATTAATGTAAACCGTTAGCAACAAAAATGAGTACACCCCTAAGTGGAAATGTCCAAATTGGGCCCAATTAGCCATTTTCCTTCCCCGGTGTCATGTGACTCATTAGTGTTAAAAGGTCTCAGGTGTAAATGGGGAGCAGGTGTGTTAAATATGGTGTTATCGCTCTAACACTCTCTCATACTAGTTACTGGAAGTACAACATGGCACCTCATGGCAAAGATCACTGTGAGGATCTGAAAAAAAAGAATTGTTGCTCTACATAAAGATTACCTAGGCTATAAGAAGATTGCCAAGATCCTGAAACTGAGCTGCAGCACGGTGGGCAAGACCATGCAGCGGTTTCACAGGACAGGTTCCACTCAGAACAGGCCACGCCATGGTCAACCAAAGAAGTTGAGTGCACATGCTCAGCGTCATATCCAGAGGTTGTCTTTGGGAAATAGACGTATGAGTGCTGCCAGCATTGCTGCAGAGGTTGAAGGGGTGGGGGATCAGCCTGTCAGTGCTCAGAACATACGCCGCACACTGCATCAAATTGGACTGCATGGCTGTCGTCCCAGCAGGAAGCCTCTTCTAAAGATAATGCACAAGAAAGCCTGCAAACAGTTTGCTGAAAACAAGCAGACTAAGGACATTGATTGCTGGAACCATGTCCTGTGGTCTGATGAGACCAAGATAAACTTATTTGGTTCTGATGGTGTCAAGCGTGTGTACAAAGACAAGTGTGTCTTGCCTAAAGTCAAGCATGGTTGTTGGAGTGTAATGTTCTGGGCCTGCATGAGTGCTGCCGGCACTTGGGAGCTACAGTTCATTGAGGGAACTATGAATGCCAACACGTACTATGACATACTGAAGTAGAGCATGATCCCATCCCTTTGGAGACTGGGCTGCAGGGCATGATAACGACCCCAAACACACCTCTAAGATGACCACTGCCCTGCTAAAGAAGCTGAGGGTAAAGGTGATGTACTGGCAAAGCATGTCTCGAGACCTAAACCCTATTGAGCATCTGTGGGGGAGTACAAGGTCTCTAACATCCAGCAGCTCCGTGATGTCATCATGGAGGAGTGGAAGAGGATTCCAGTGGCAACCTGTGAAGCTCTGGTGAACTTCATGCCCAAGAGGGTTAAGGCAGTGCTGGAAAATAATGGTGGCCACACAAAATATTGACACTTTGGGCCCAATTTGGACATTTCCACTTAGGGTTGTACTCCCTTTTGTTGCCAATGGTTTAGACATTAATGGCTGTGTGTTGAGGTATTTTGAGGGCACAGCCAATTTATACTGTTATACAGGCTGTACGCTCACTACTTTACATTGTAGCAAAGTGTCATTTCTGCAGTGTTGTCACATGAAAAGATATAATAAAATATTTACAAAACTGTGAGGGGTGTACTCACTTTTGTGGGATACACTATATATATATATATATATATATATATATATATATATATATATATATATATATATATATATATATATATATATATATATATATATATATACAGTATGTATATGTGTGTTTGCGTTTGATTTTAATGTCCAGTTAAGTGTATGGACATTTCAAAATGTTAATTCTAAAATTACATAAAATAATATATAATTATTAATTGCAAATTTTATGAATTGATATTTGCTGTGATATTTATTTTTGCATTGACAAGGGTATATGTTGCTTCTGTCAATCAAAGATATTTAAAATCAAGTATGTTGTCAAATCTGCTTGAAATATGTTTGAAATACTGTTGAAATATGTGCACCCGCTATTCAAATGGATGTGAAGCATTACAAATAAAAGGCATATGCTGTCATACACACCATTCTTCTTAAGGTGTGTATATTGATGTAGGAAAGAATAGGTTCTTGCATTTTTCAATCCTCTGCCAGACTTATTGTACACATATTGGCAGGGCTGCCTCCTTGTCTCCTTGGTGGGTAGTGCAGCTAACCTTTGAGTCTTTTCTGCTGTACCGACACTACGCTGGTGCGCTAATTACTTGTTGTGCTGAGGCTCACTATCTTGGGTCCTGTTGCACTTTTAAAGGCTCTTCCTGCAGTTACCCTGCGCTCATGTATATTTAATATTCTGGGTGCACTATTCTTGCTGTTTATCTTGTGTCTGACCTTTTTGCTTGTTCTTGACCATGTATATGGATATGCCCTGGTACCTTTCTTGCCCGCAACCTTCTGACCTCTGGCTCGTCTGTTAGTATTCCTTTGGACATTGATTTTGGCTCATATCTGCCCATCTGATTCTGACCTATTAGCGTGGACTTTACTACTTTCTCTTCTATGATTCTGACATATTTCTGCCAAATTGTTGCGAAACCTGCTTTGTCTGATTACGCCTTGGCCACTAGATTGGCCATATCCTGGGTCTTATCCTTTCTGCTGGGACTGTGTTTTCCTATTAGTCACTTCCTAACCTAAGGGCCATATCCTGGACGTACATTGTACTACTGGCCGTGATAATCTTTGTGCCTTACTGTCTACTTTTGTGAGACATCCTTTTTGGGCATAGTATTAAAACAATAATTTGTACGGTGAAAATGTGGTGCCAATGTTTAGGAAGTGCTAAGTTGAAAAAAATTTAAACTTTCTAGACACATTAACAGGTAAAATGAAAAAATAACACGTAACGGACGTTGATAACAACTATGGAAACATGACCTTTATGTGAAATTGGTATTTAAAAAAATCAAAACAAGCACAATGGCTACTTTGCATCAAAAGATAGTGGGACATAGAGAAAAAGTATCTACGTATATTTTATGGCTGGTGTTCTGTAATGTTTCCCTACAGCGTTACGTTTTCCTACCTACGACCACGCCTACAACAAACTTGAAAATGTCCGCATGCACTCACTGCCGCAGTTCGCAAACATTATAGAACATCAGCCTACAAAAAACTTGGAAATACACTTTTGCATGCATGCTCTCACTGCCGAAGTCGGCAAATATTACAAAACACTGTCCACAATTTTGGCAACTAGCTGGGGACATCAAAATACCATTTTTTAAAAAAGGTTTCCTACAACTGTTATTTTATTCTGTATATTCAATATTATTATACTGATTCATTTAATTAAAATAGTGAACGTATTTCAATAAAGAATACATAATTTTAATAGTTCCAAAATGTATTAGCGTTTCATCATGAAAGGGAATGAGGCCTACTTATCAAGCCGCCAACCGCAAATACGCTGGAATTCCACAGCGTAATTGTGGAGAGCTTGATTCCCCTTAGTTATCAAAGCCTACAGACTGGCAAAAGTTGAAATCTGTGACGTAACATACGATCCGTCGGTCTCAGTCCGACACAGATCGATGCTTACGTCACTACAGATGTTCCGAATGCAAATTCGGCACTATCTGACTACTTTTGCTAGTTAACAAATACCTAGCAGGTACGCTCGCCACTTTTCCGGCCCAGCGTACCTGGTTTTCAATCCGTCGCCCTGGCGGATGCCATAGGAATTAATGGGAGTCTGAAAGCAGTGAAAGCTTATGTTCGCTGCTGCCCGATATCCCATTTATTTCTATGGGAGAATAAAAGTTATGTTTACACCTAACACCCTAACATGTACCCCGAGTCTAAACACCCCTAATCTGCCGCCCCTACACCGCCGCCACCTACATTATACTTATTAACCCCTAATCTGCCGCCCCTACACCGCCACCACCTACATTATACTTATTAACCCCTAATCTACCGCACGACACCGCCGCCACTTACATAAAGTTATTAACCCCTATCCCGCCACTCCCGGAGCCCACCGCAACTAAATAAATGTATTAACCCCTAAACCCCTGGCCTCTCACATCACTAGCACTTACTAAACCTATTAACCCCTAAACCACCAGCCCCCCATCGCCATAAACTAAATTAAACTATTAACCCCTAAACCTAACAACCCGCTAACTTTATATTAAATATTAACTCATCTCTATCTTATAATACATTTAAACTTACCTTTAGATTTAAATTAAACTATATTAAACTATTAATTACCTACCCTATCTATTATACTACAATTACATTAAACTATATTAAACTATTAATTAATCTACCCTAACTATTAGACTACAATTACATTAAACTATATTAAACTATTAATTAACCTACCCTAACTGTTATACTAAAATTGCATTAAACTACAAATTAAATTAACTATATTACATATTTAAACACCTAATCCTACTCAAATAATTAAAATCTACAATAAAAAACAACTAAGTTACAAAAAATAACAAACACTAAGTTACAAAAAAAGATAAACACTAAGTTACACAAAATAAAAAAGAAATTATCAAATATTTAAACTAATTACACCTAATCTAAGAGCCCTATGAAAATAAAACCCCCCCCAAAAAATTAAAAAAACCCTAACCTACAATAAACTACAAATAGCCCTTAAAAGGGCCTTTTGTGGGGCATTGCCCCAAAGAAATCAGCTCTTTTACCTGTTAAAAATAATACAAATACCCCCCCAACAGTAAAACCCACCACCCACACAACCAACCCCCCCAAATAAAACCCTAACTAAAAAAAACTAAGCTCCCCATTGCCCTGAAAAGGGCATTTGGATGGGCATTGCTTTAAAAGGGAATATAGCTCTATTGCTGCCCAAACCCTAATCTAAAACCCACCCAATAAACCCTTAAAAAAAACCTAACACTAACCCCTAAAGCTGCACTTACAGTTTTGAAGATCCGACATCCATCCTCAAAGAAGCCGGCAGAAGTCTTCATCCAACCGGCCGAAGTCTTCATCCAAGCCCGCAGAAGTCTTCACCCAGACGGCATCTTCTATCTTCATCCATCAGGCGCAGAGCGGCTCCATCTTCAAGACATCCGACGCGGAGAATCCCCTTCGTTCGACGTCTTCTTGAACAATGAATGTTCCTTTAAATGACGTCATACAAGATACCGTCCCTTAGATTCCGATTGGCTGATAGAATTCTATCAGCCAATTGGAATTAAGGTTGAAAAAAATCCTATTGGCTGTTGCAATCAGCCAATAGGATTGAGCTTTCATCCTATTGGCTGATCCAATCAGCCAATAGGATTGAGCTTGCATTCTATTGGCTGAGTGGAATAGCCAATAGAATTGAAGCTCAATCCTATTGGCTGATTGCATCAGCCAATAGGATGAAAGCTCAATCCTATTGGCTGATTGCAACAGCCAATAGGATTTTTTCAACCTTAATTCCGATTGACTGATAGAATTGTTTTAGGTTTTATTGGGTGGGTTTTAGTTTTAGATTAGGGTTTGGGCAGCAATAGAGCTAGATGCCCTTTTAAGGGCAATGCCCATCCAAATGCCCTTTTCAGAGCAATGGGGAGCTTAGGTTTTTTTAGTTAGGGTTTTATTTGGGGGGGTTTGTTGTGTGGGTGGTGGGTTTTACTGTTGGGGGGTATTTGTATTTTTTTTTTACAGGTAAAAGAGCTGATTTCTTTGGGGCAATGCCCCGCAAAAGGCCCTTTTAAGGGCTATTTAAAGTTTATTCTAGGTTAGGGTTTTTTATTTTGGGGGGGCTTTTTTATTTTCATAGGGCTCTTAGATTAGGTGTAATTAGTTTAAATATTTGATAATTTCTTTTTTATTTTGTGTAACTATTTTTTTTGTAACTTAGTTATTAGTTTTTTGCAAATTTGTAATTTTTTATTGTAGATTTAAATTATTTGAGTAGGGTTAGGTGTTTAAATATATAATATAGTTAATTTAATTTGTAGTTTAATGTAATTTTAGTATAACAGTTAGTGTAGATTAATTATTAGTTTAATATAGGTTAATGTAATTTTAGTATAATAGTTAGGGTAGATTAATTATTAGTTTAATATAGTTTAATGTAATTGTAGTATAATAGTTAGGGTAGATTAATTAATAGTTTAATATAGTTTAATTTAAATCTAAAGGTAAGTTTAAATGTATTATAAGATAGGGATGAGTTAATATTTAATATAAAGTTAGCAGGTTGTTAGGTTTAGGGGTTAAGAGTTTAACTTAGTTTATGGTGATGTGGGGGGCTGGCGGTTTAGGGGTTAATAGGTTTAGTAAGTGGTAGTGATGTGGGAGGCCAGAGGTTTAGGGCTTAATACCTTTAGGAGCAGCGGGATAGGGGTTAATAAGTTTATTAGAGTTGCAGTGGGCTCCGGGAGCGGTGGTTTATGGGTTAATAACTTTATTTAGTTGGGGCGGGGTCCGGGTGCAGTAGGATAGGGGTTAAACAGTTTAGTATAGTGGCTGTGTTTAGTGACAGTATACAAATAAAGCTGTGAAAAAGCCGAATAGCAGCGAGATCGATGACTGTTAGTTAACAACAGACCACTACTCATCGCTCCCCGTACTTGGTGCACGGCTTTTTGACAGCTTTTTATATAAATAAGGAGAGCGTATTCAGGTCCGCGGCCGCGATGTTAGGCATGTCAGGCGAGCATATTGGTGCCGTTGAATGCAAGTAAGTTGATGGCTTGATAAGTAGGCCTCAATGTTTGTAACTATTTGGATTATGTCTGCTTTATTGAAATACATTCACACCTTTAATCATAGAAATCAGTATCATAATATTGAATATGCAGAATAAAAATAGCTAGTTGCCGAAATTGTGGACTGTGTTTTGGAATATTTGCCGACTTCGACAGTGAGCGCATGCGTGCATAAGCGTATTTACAAGTTTTTTGTAGGCTGGTGTTCTATAATGTTTGCCGACTGCGGCAGTGAGCGCATGCATTCAAGGGGTATTTGCAAGTTTATTGTAGGCGTGGTCGTAGGTAGGAAAACGTAACGCCATAGGGAAACATTACAGAACACTGGGTTTCTTCATCTGACCACCCTGTAACAGCAATTACTTTAACAGAAGCATAAAAGGGAACAATTTCACCTATTTTTCATAACATATTTATAGCAAATTTAATTAAATTAATTGTTCATGTTTCTTACAAGGGTTTGTATGGTTTTCAGGCAAATACACATGCTTTTGCCTCATTTTCTCAAAATATATGCAAATGACTTGAATTATATTGATGCACATTGCAGGCCTGCCCTTCAGGCACGGCATGAGGGACACCCGTACAGGGCCCAGCTCTTTGGGGGGCCCCGCAATGTCAGCGATGAGGTTATGAGATGGTGCAATCTATATGTTGTATTTAGTTTATGAGAAGTGATTATGACATCAGGAGGTCTAATATTTTCTGTTATTCTTTTATATAGGTATCACTGAATGTTGGCACAGGGGCGGGCCATACAATGACAGGGAATACAGTGGAGGGGAATAAGGGCACTGGGCTGAGGGACCCCACAAATGCATTTTGCCCAGGGCCCCGTAAATGGTAAGGTTGGCTCTGACACATTTTAAGCAAAACCTTGAAACACCTATAAAACACCTGACTGTATTTTTTGTTGAATGTTTAACTAAATGTTTCTATTACATAATTAAAGTAGTGTTTCTAATTTAAATGGTGTCTATTCAAAGGCATCTATTTATCAAGCTGTCAACCGCAAATACGCTGGAATTCCGCAGCGTATTTGTGGCGAGTCTGATTCGCCTTAGTTATCAAACTCTACAGACCGGCAAAAGTAGAATTTAGTGACGTAACATACGATCCGCCGGACTCAGTCCGACACAGATCGATGCTTATGTCATTACAGATGTTCCGAACGCAAGTTCGGCACAATCTGACCTAGGTACGCTTGGCACTATTCCGGCATAGTGCACCTGGTTTTCAATCCGCTGCCCTGGAGGCGGCGGATGCCATAGGAATCAATGGAAGTCTGAAAGCAGCGAAAGCTTATGTTCACTGCTGCCCGATATCCCATTGATTCCTATGGGAACGTTCACACCTAACACCCTAACATGTACCCCGAGTCTAAACACCCCTAATCTGCCGCCCTCTACACCGCCGCCACCTATATTGTACTTATTAACCCCTAATCTGCCCCCCTACACCGCCGCCACCTACATTATACTTATTAACCCCTAAACTGCCGCTCCCAGAGCCTGCCGCAACTAAATAAAGTGTTTAACCCCTAAACCACCCCTCCCGGAGCCCACCGCCACCTTCATTATACTTATTAACCCCTAATCTGCCCCCCCTACACCGCCGCCACTATATTAAATTTATTAACCCCTAAACCTAAGTCTAACCCTAACCCTAACACCCCCTAACTTAAATATAATTTAAATAAATATAAATAAATATTCCTAGCATTAAATAAATTATTCCTATTTAAAACTAAATACCTATAAAATAAACCCTAAGATAGCTACAATATAACTAATAGTTACATTGTAGCTATCTTAGGGTTTATTTTTATTTTACAGGCAACTTTGTATTTATTTTAACTAGGTACAATAGTTATTAAATAGTTATTAACTTCCTAGTTAAAATAAATACAAATATACCTGTAAAATAAAACCTAACCTAAGTTACAATTACACCTAACACTACCACTATAATTAAATTAATTCCCTAAATTAACTACAATTAAATACAATTAAATAAAATTATCTAAAGTATAAAAACCCCCCACTAAATTACAGAAAATAATAAAATAATTACAAGATTTTTAAACTAATTACACCTAATCTAATCCCCCTAAAAAATAAAAAAGCCCACCGAAATAAAAAAAAACCTTACCCTACACTAAATTACAAAAAGCCCTTAAAAGGGCCTTTTGCGGGGCATTGCCCCATAGTAATCAGCTATTTTACCTGTAAAAAAAAATTACAACCTCCGCCAACATTAAAACCCACCACCCACCCAACCAACCCTATTCTAAAACCCACCCAATCCCCCCTTAAAAAAACCTAACACTAACCCCTTGAAGATCACCCTACCTTGAGACGTCTTCACCCAACCGGGCCGAAGTCCTCAACGACGCCACCTTGGATGATGTCACTTAAAGGACCCGTCATTGTTGAAGAAGACTCCGGATGAAGAGAATGCTCCACGTCGGATGTCTTGAAGATGGACCCGCTCCGCGCCGGATGGATGAAGATAGAAGATGCTGTCTGGATGAAGACTTCTGCCTGTCTGGAAGACCTCTTCTGCCCAGCTTGGATGAAGACTTCTGCCCGTCTGGAGGACCACTTTGCCCGGCTTCGTTGAGGACTTTGGCCCGGTTGGGTGAAGACGTCTCAAGGTAGGGTGATCTTCAAGGGGTTAGTGTTAGGTTTTTTAAGGGGGGATTGGGTGGGTTTTAGAGTAGGGTTGGTTGGGTGGGTGGTGGGTTTTAATGTTGGGAGGGGGGGGTTGTAATTTTTTTTTACAGGTAAAAGAGCTGATTACTTTGGGGCAATGCCCCGCAAAAGGCCCTTTTAAGGGCTATTTGTAATTTAGTGTAGGGTAGGGCTTTTTTATATTTTGGGGGGCTTTTTTATTTTGTTAAGGGGATTAGATTAGGTTTAATTAGTTTAAAAATCTTGTAATTATTTTATTATTTTCTGTAATTTAGTGTTTGTTTGTTTTTGTACTTTAGATAATTTTATTTAATTGTATTTAATTGTAGTTAATTTAGGGAATTAATTTATTTATAGTGTAGTGTTAGGTGTAATTGTAACTTAGGTTAGGTTTTATTTTACAGGTATATTTGTATTTATTTTAACTAGGAAGTTATTAAATAGTTAATAACTATTTAATAACTATTGTACCTAGTTAAAATAAATACAAAGTTGCCTGTAAAATAAAAATAAACCCTAAGATAGCTACAATGTAACTATTAGTTATATTGTAGCTAGTTTAGGGTTTATTTTATAGGTAAGTATTAAATAGGAATAATTTATTTAATGCTAGGAATATTTATTTAGATTTATTTAAATTATATTTAAGTTAGGGGGTGTTAGGGTTTGGTTTAGGGGTTAATAAATGTAATATAGTGGAGGCGGTGTGGGGGGGCAGATTAGGGGTTAATAAATTTAATATAGTGGCGGCGGCGTAGGGGGGGGGGCAGAATAGGGGTTAATAAATTTAATATAGTGGCGGTGGTGTAGGGGGGCAGATTAGGGGTTAATAAGTATAATGTAGGTGGCGGTGGGCTCCAGGAGCAGCGGTTTAGGGGTTAAACAATTTATTCAGTTGCGGTGGGCTCCAGGAGCAGCGGTTTAGGGGGTATACTGTATAGTATAGTGTGGGTGTTTAGTGACAGGGTACCAAGAATGCTGTAAAAAAGCCGAAGAGCATCGAGATCGATGACTGTTAGTTAACAACAGTCCGTTGCTCATCGCACCGTACTTGGTGCACGGCTTTTTGACAGCTTTTTTGATAATTTTGCAGAGCGTATTCAGGTCCGTGGCAGCGATGTTAGGCGATCTTAGGCGAGCGTATTCGTGCCGTTGAATGCAGGTAAGTTGACGGCTTGATAAATAGATGCCAACTAGTCAGAAAGGCTTAGACAACAAATAAAAAAATTCACCATTCCTGAATAGGAAATTTTTGCATGGCAAACTCATATAGATAGGAATGGGTTCTATGTTTTGAAACGTTTTTTGGATGCTTAAATTTTCTTCAGAACTGCATAAATAATACTTGCCTATATGACTTCCCTTAATGACCGAAAAAAATAACGGTAAATCTAATTTTTGTGTCATTTATGTACAGTACTTTATAGCACTGCAAAGAGTTGGTTAGTCTGCTACCATGAAATTGTAATGAAAATGTACTTTTAGTAACATCAGTAGGTACTTTGCCCACATCTATTTTTAACCTTACCTTTCACTGAGCAGTACCACCAATAAGAACCTGTACAGCTGTCTCCATAAAAAGAGCTTGATGCCCAGCTAAAGAAAAGGCGCATGAGCACCACTTCCTATCTCTATGTAGTGGGCTTACAGCTTCTTATTGGTGACAGGTTAAAATAAATAGACTCTACTGGAGCCCTGAGAGGTAGGTAAACAAGCAGTAGCGGACCTACTTAATAGAGGGCCCGGTGCAATTTATTTTTTGGGCCCCCCCCCAAAGGTTACTCAGCAAAAAGCATTAACAATAATATAGATAGAAATCTGCACATGCCTATGTATAGAATGGCTGCTTTGGGCCCCCCAAGCACTTGGGCCCTGGTTCCACCGCACTTGCTGCACCAATGGTAGTTCCCCCCCTGTAAACAAGCATGCATGATGGTGAGTGCGAAACACTGACTTTGATAACAATTGGGGGACAGTAGCATTAGCACACTTTGTGCGGTGCTATAAAGTTTATATTTAGGGCCAGATTACAAGTGGATCACTAAATATCGCTTTTGTGATATTAGAGCTCCACTGAGTAATACCAGCTCATGCTAATGTGGGCTGGTATTACAAGTTGAGAGCAATGTGGGAATGTTGAACTCAATTTTGAGTGTACAAGTTGAAAGCTTGCGTTCGCATTACTGGGAAGCATTGCGCTCATGAGAGCTCGCTTCCATAGGCTCCAAACGGGAGCCTTGTTTTCATGCCGTGACACTGCATGAAAACTTCACACAGCGAAGGGGGTAAGTAGCGCAGCAATGGCAGCAAAGTTTAAATATATATTTATACAAGTTGATATGTGAATATTTAGAGAGGGGGGAGAGAGAGCAAAATATGGGGGAGAGAGAGAGCAAAAGAGGGGGGTGAGAGAGAGCAAAACAGAAGGGGAGAGAGCAAAAGAGAGGGGGGAGAGAGCAAAAGAGAGGGGAGAGAGAGAGCAAAACAGGGGGGATAGAGCAAAAGAGAGGGGAGAGGGATCAAAAGTGGGGGGAGAGAGCAAAAGAGGGAGAGAGAGAGAGAGCAAAAGAGAGGGAAGAGAGAGAAAAATAGGGGGTAGAGAGAGCAAAAGAGGGGGGGGAGAGAGAAAAAGAGAGGGGGGTGAGATAGAGCAAAAGAGAGGGGTGAGAGAGAGAGCAAAAGAAAGGGGGGAGAGAGAGAGCAAAAGAGAGGGGGAGAGAGAGCGTGCAAAAGAGAGGGGGAGAAAGAGAGAGCAAAAGATATGGGGAGAAAGAGAGAGCAAAAGAGAGTGGGAGAAAGAGCAAAAGAGAGGGGGAGAGAAAGCAAAAGAGAGGGGGGAGAGAGAGCAAAAAGAGAGGAGGGAGAGAGAAAGCAAAAGAGAGGGGGAGAGAGAGCGCAAATGAGAGGGGGAGAGAGAGCGCAAATGAGAGGGGGAGAGAGAGATCAAAAGAGAGGGGGAGAGAGCACAAAAGAGAGGGGGAGAGAGATAGCAAAAGAGAGGGAGGGGAGAGAGCAATGGGTGGGACCGATGTACTGCAAAAAATGACCCGTGTACACAGGCTTTAGGACTAGTAGGTTAACACAAAAATAAGTTAAATAAGATAAATAAAACATATTTCACATCATGTCTGTTTTTGATGCAAACCAGATATGATCACTGCAAGTTCAGTTTTAATCTAAATTAGAACTTATAATTTAAGATTGCATAAATTATTTCTGTATTTCTATTCACTTAATAAAATTGCCATTTAAATAATAATAGATGTAATCTTTCTATATTTTTGTCTATCTATAATCTATCTATATTTATATCTATCTATCTATCTATCTATCTATCTATCTACTATCTGTCTGTCTATCATCTATCTATCTATGTATCTATCTGTCTACATAAACACCTGTTTAGTGCTACTCATATGTTTTTGCTCTTGTTAATAAATCAGTTTGAAGTAATGAGTGAAATAATATGCCCTTCCCCCAGTACCCACCTTGTCCATGAAAGATGACAGTTTTGAATTTAGTTTGGTCTCCGCCTCCTCCAAAGTATGTGAATTGTGGAGGTCAGATGTTATCTTGAGTTGAGATTTAAATATGTCCTCGGATATGGAAGGAGGGGAGTCATTAGCGCAGCCATTAGTAATTGTAGTAGTAGTTGTTACTTTGTTGTATTTAAAAATGTCCTCTGTGGTGAAAGAAGAAGAACTATTAGAAATTCTGGTCACATGGTTTTCTGATGTAGTTGGACCAAGATATGCTTTTCTTCCCCCCTTTGAAGCATCTGGTTGCCATGGAAAAACATCACCGCTGGATGACTGAGAAAAAGAAGCCATTCGAGCAGCTTAAACTACTAGCTGTTGGCTTTGTGAAAAATTATCTGTTGTTGAAATAAAATTGTGAAGCAATGTCGTTGTAATGCTGCAGCACATAAGGCTGGGTGTGACTGTAAGGCATAGGGGAGAGGCTGCAATTATCAGGTGTCTGGAACATACAGTGGGGTGTAAGCCATACAGCATGCTAATGTAGTAGCTTCCTAACAAAAAAACCTGAGACTTCTAGTTGTATAAGAAGGCAATATTTACTTATTTAGAGCCTGGGCTGAGACAAACTTGATAATACAGTCTGAAAAAGATTGTTAAGACAATGTGTGTAAACTCAGGAAGCAAACACAGTGAATCACAGCAAACATTGCATTCAAACTTAGAGTGTGTGCGCTCAGGCAGGCAGTGGGATCACTCTCACACCAAATATAGAAATTCTTCTTCACAAACCAACCCTTTCAATTCTACAGCTTCAACACTGATACACAGATACTTTGTCATTAAAAAATAAATAAATCACATCATATATTTTATTTCAGTTCAAATAGTTTTGTCAAAAAAGACAATTTTAGAAAACAATGAGCTTAACTTTGTAATATAATCTTGAGCAAATAAAGATATACACAAATGTACATTAAATTGTTTAGACTATAAGATAAGGCCTGGTTATACTTTTTTTTTATTTCCTTTATGTACAAAATGTAAATGAACATATAGGGCTAGATTACATGTGGAGCGCTAATTTATCTCACGCCCGCAAATGGGCAAATTTGCCCGTTTGTGGGAGCGTGATAAGTAACCAGCCATTACAAGTGGCTGGCTAATGCTACCGCGAGCTTGCGCTAGCAATTAGCACTTATAAAATTAACCAGAGATCAGATCCATTGGAGCCTATAGAAGTGCGCTTTCATGAGCACAATGCTTCCATGCAATACGAACACGAGGTCGCGTTCGCATTGCACCTCAACTGTAATACCAGCAAAATAGTGAAAGCGATATTTTGTGCTCCACTTGTAATGTAGCCCATAATGTACTATTGGTTGTAGTTGTCTGCATGTGGGATTACAGTGTAACAAAAGCAGACAAAGAATAATACACACTAACGACACAATCCTGTGTTTGGCTAAGGATCAGATTATTATTTTATACATATACATAATTTTCCCTCAAGCTAAAAGGTGTGCTGTAAATGTTTTTCACTGCACATCATTACAATAGTATTCTCTACTTAGTTTTAATTACTCATATAAGAGCTGTAAAACTTGTAATGCCATAATTAATTCATGGTTGGAATAACTTCAATCATTTATAATATATTCTACTATCATCTATACAAATTCCAAATATTTACTATTTGCAATAGTTAGAAAACGTTATCCCTGAAATATCACAGAAATATAAACAAGAAAAATGTCCTTTGACCATTATTTCGTTTGCAATGTTCCTATAAAACCAAAAAAAGCTAATGCAATCATTTTTATGCAAAAGATAAAGCAGAATTTATGAGGGTTGTTTTTATCAAATGAGACATTATTATAATTGCTAAAAATAGAAGAAATGCATAAAAAATAGCCAGGTATTGCTTCAAGTTACACACACAAAAAAAATAAAATAAAAGGAATAAGGAGCAGAAAAAATGTCTAGCAATCTAGCAATGTATACATAAATATATACTTAAATATATACATATATAACAGATTTGTTTGTATAACAAATAAATATAAAAATAACTTTCTATTAGATATTGTTTGTTGAGGTATAAATTTAGCTATTTCTTGAACATTAACAGATGGAAAATAAAATATTAGCTTTAGAGAAATGTGCTTGTTCATGGACAGTATTGAAATGGTATAAATAAAGTTGGGCAAAAACAGAATAACCACGACATTGTGTATTTGACGCCCGTGTTTTTGACAGTTTTTTGATAAATAAGGGCATCGTAAGTAGATCCGTGGCAGAGATGTCTGGCGAGCATATTGATGCCGGTGAATGCACAGAGATTGACGCTTTGATAAATATCTCCCTAAATAAATGCTAGATAGAACGATGCATTCAAAGGTGCCAAATTATCAAGCTCTGAGTAGAGCTTGATGCCCCTGAAGGCTCGCCGGAAACAGAAGTTTTGAAGCAGCGGTCTAAAGACAGCTGCTCCATAACTTGCCCACCTGCTCTGAGGTGGCAGACAGAAATCAACCCGATCAAATGCGATCGGGTTGATTGACACCCCCTGCTAGCGGCCAATCTAGCAGGGTCGCGAATCTGCAAGGGGCGGCATTGCACCAGCATTTCGCAAGAACTGCTGGTGTAATGATAAATGCTGACAGCATATGCTGTCGGCATTTATCGATGTGCAGTGGACATGATACGCTACATCGTATCATGTCCGCTCACACTATGATAAATATGCCCCAAAGAGAGAATTAGTATGAGAATAACATGTAGATGTATTTTTTATAGTTTAATTTGTTTAAATATTGACAAAATAAGTGTAAATGTTTTATGGGTACATTTATCATATGTCGAGCTCACATGATTCACTGTATCGAATCATGTCCGCCCGACATTGCTAGATAACGACATCATACGCTGTCGGCAGTTAACATTGCAGAAGCATTTCTTGTGAAATGCTTGTGCAATGCAGCCCCCTGCTCAATCGTGGGGGTTTCAATCATCCCGATCGTATCCTAAAGGTGGCGGACAAGTTAAGGGGCACTGGTCCTATGACCGCTACTTCTTAACTTACCCCTAGATTACGAGTTTTGCGGTAACAGGGGTGCGGTGCTAACTTGCAGTTTATTCTCACCGCTCACTTACTTGCAGCGCTGGTATTACGGGGTTTTATCGACCCGGCTTTAACAGGCAAGAAGTGAGCGTAGCGCAAAATTTCGCTCCAGCGCTGCTTAAGTTAGCGGTGAGCTAGTTATACGTGCTCGTGCACGATTTCCCCATAGACATTAATGGGGAGAGCTGACTGAGAAAAAGTCTAACACCTGCAAAAAAGCAGCGTAAAACTCAATAACGCAGCCCCATTGATTCCTATGGGGAAACACATTTTATGTTTACACCTAACACCCTAGCATAAACCCTGAGTCTAAACACCCCTAATGTTACACTTATTAGCCCCTAATCTGCCGCTTCGGAGATCGCTGCCATCTACATTATACTTATTAACCCCTAATCTGCTGCCCCCAACATCGCTGAAACCTACATTAAATTTATTCACCCCTAATCTCCCTCCCCCAATGTTGCCGCAAACCTACCTACATGTATTAACCCCTAATCTGCCTCCCCCAATGTCGCCGCCACTATTCTAAATTTATTAAACCCTAAACCTAAGTCTAACCGTAACACCCCCTAACTTAAATATAATTTAAATAAATCTAAAAAAAATTCCTATCTTTAACTAAATTATTCCTATTTAAAACTAAATACTTACCTATATTATAACTAATAGTTACATTGTATCTAGCTTAGGGTTTATTTTTATTTTACAGGCAAGATTGTATTTATTTTAACTAGGTAGAATAGTTACTAAATAGTTATTAACTATTTAATAACTACGTAGCTAAAATAAATACAAATTTAACTGTAAAATAAAACCTAACCTAAGTTACACTAACACCTAACACTACACTACAATTAAATAAATTACCTAAATGAAATACAATTAAATAAATCAAATACAATTAGCTAAATTACAAAAACATTACAAAAAAACAAACACTAAATTACAGAAAATAAAAAATAAACTACAAGATATAAAATAAAAAAAGCCCCCCAAAATAAAAAACCCTAGCCTAACCTAAACTACCAATAGCCCTTAAAAGGGCCTTTTGCAGGGCATTGCCCCCAAGAAATCAGCTCTATTACCTGTAAAAAAAATACACATAACCCCCCAAACCCACCAAACCCACCACCCACACAACCAACCCCCCAAATAAAACCCTAAAAAACTAAGCTCCCCATTGCCCTGAAAAGGGCATTTGGATGGGCATTGCCCTTAAAAGGGCATTTAGCTCTATTGCTGCCCAAAGCCCTAACCTAAAATTAAAACTCACCCAATACACCCGTAAAATATTCTAACACTAACCCCCGAAGATTCACTTACCGGGATAAGTCTTCATCCAAGTGGCAAGATGCCCTCAACGAAGCCGGCAAAAGTGGTCCTCCAGATGGGCAGAAGTGGTCCTCCAGACGGGCAGAAGTCTTCATCTAGACAGCATCTTCTATCTTCATCCTTCCGGCACGGAGCGGGTCCATCTTCAAGACATCCGGCACCGATGTAAATTCGGCAATATTTAAAACAAATAACGTTCTCTGAGCATGGCCTGTGTTTTTTAATGCATGTGCACAGGACATATGTAGCACTTGTGTAATGTCAAGTGATGTATTAACATATATCTTTACTGGGCATCCATATCTGTTTCACAGGTCCTTACGTTTTATTATCCCATTCGATTCCCCTTTTTGGGATTATACTCCATTGTCAGCTCTCTATATCGAATGTGTAGTCTCCTAGTGCCCATGATTTGAGCCCCCTCTTTTTCCCTTGGGATTTGGACACACACTGGATTGGATTACAAAGTGCCTTATGTTATGTTGCAGTTTGGTGAGGATGTCCCTTTAAGCATCCATGAATTATTTGTACTACCTTTACCTTTTTCTGTGTGGAAGCTCCTGCTACAATCTAACACTGCCCCTCCCCTGGTGAGGTCTGGAACCAGCATACTCCTTCGTCCTTCCCCTATCTGTGCTGCCCACTGGTGACCTGTAATCATAGGTTTTTACGGATGACCGAGTGGAGGAATACATTACATGAGGGTGTGAGCAGGTGCCGTGTCAGACACCCACGGATTAAGTTTGTTGCTTGGCTTTCCACCCCCCTTGAAGATAGTAGTCTACAGAAGCATATGCAGTGATTAATTGTACGACTGGACCGGCAGAGGTTGGGTGAGTGTGCCGTTTGGCACACAGTCTGTCAGTTTTTTGATCTTCTTCACTTCTAATATTCTATCCCAGTGGGTGTGCTCTACCATTTCTAAATTTTTTGCTCACTACAGGAATGTTTTTTTTTCATGTGGCACTGATTGTTTGCACTCTTGCATATGATTTTCTGATTAGATGCTGTTATTGTTTCCCCACTAGAGCAAATTGTGTTTCTAGATCACAACATAAAACATACATAAAAGTGTTCATATAATAACCAAAAACAAAACAAATATAGAGTCCCAAATGTCCAAATAGAATGACAACTCTGTATATTGCAATATCCTTATTGATTCAAATAAAATTCATGGAGTGTACAACCGGGCTTACCCGGGGAATTCTTACTGGACCTCTGATGGTTCTCAGCACATATCCGTAGTTCTGTTAGATAAAGTGTGGTTTACCACTAGAGTATCCTCACAATGCCTTCTTGCTGATGTGTTTTCATTTAAGATGCAATTTCAGCGTGTTCACTTTCACAGCATCTCGTCCCAGGACAAACTGTCACGTGTCTCTCTCGGCACGTATTCTGCTTTAAATTGAGATTATCGTTTTTTATAGCTGTAAACAGTTATTGGTTAAATTGGGCTTTTTTTCTCTTTTGCACCTTTGCGAATCTGCCAAGCTTGGTTAAAATTCAATGTTCTCTCTTAGTCAAGAAAGAAAAAATGTGGGTTTTATGTCTCTTTAAACATCTGTTTCAGTTGATTTACTCACACAACTGATATGTTGCCTTTTTACTACATCATGCAGTTTTAGGAGAAACCATGAGGCCGAATTATCAAATGTCTTGCAGACCTGATCCGACAGTGCGGATCAGGACCGCAAGACATCGCTGAATGCGAAGAGCAATATGCTCTCCGTATTCAGCATTGCACCAGTAGCTCACAAGAGCTGCTGGTGCAACGCCACCCCCTGCAGACTCGCGGCCAATGGGCCGCAACAGGGAGGTGTCAATCAACCCGATCGTACTAGATCGGGTTGATTTCTGGCGATTCCTGTCCGCCTGCTCAGAGCAGGCGGACATGGTTATGCAGCAGCAGTCTTTGTGACCGCTGCTCCATAACTTGTGTTTCTGGCGAGTCTGTAGACTCATTTAAACACTAGAGGATAGACAGATTAGGGGTTTAGATAGCACTCACTCTCACTTTCAAAGGTAACATTGTAAAACATACATGCTTTATTTAAATAAGTAAAAAAGAAAAGGGGGGATAAACCTCCCTAGAAATTGGTTAAACTACCCACAACCTTAGAACCAAAACAACTTTAAAAGCAATTAAACCGCTAGTCACTCCTCTGTTTCCTGGCCGGGAACTGGAAACACCGGCATCAGGTGGCTAGAGTGACAATGCGGTATTAGACTCTAAAGTTAAATAACAAACGCGTTTCGGCTCCGTGAGCCTTTGTCAATGTTTCACTTAGAGATTCTAAAATGAATAAGCCGAGGCTGTAGTGTGCGCGGCTTTTTATTTAAACCTTGTACTGCTGCTAGCCAATCCGGAGGGTGCTACAAAACAACGCCTCATTATCTATCAATGGGCGTTCAGGTATGCTTCCACCCACTGTTAAACGAGTTAGGATTGGATATTAGTTAGGTTCTCTTATAATAGTCTGCACTATTATTGGTTGAATATATCAGAAAAAGTAAAAGTCATCACGCTCTTTCTCTTGCTTACTAATAGATGACATTCATTACCATCATATAACGGTGAATTGAAGATATATATTGTTAATGAAATATCGTTCAATTTGGAAATTAATCCAACACCGGACAAATCTCTTATAAAATGTTCCTATTTATCAAACATGGTAAGACATCAAACTACAAGTAGGATGCATATTAATTAGAATCCGAATTTCAATCCCTATTTGCTTATAAATTACAATTCCTTAAACGATAATCTATAGCTCCCCATTATTGTGTTATTCACAGAGTGTATTTCATGGTTGCCATAAATATCGCACTTGTTAAAAAGGATTGTGTTTATATTCCTATAAGCTTCTTGGGTTAAGCATGCACAAAATTCTTATACATAACTCCACTATGTATCTTAAAATCATAAAATAATATGACTTTAGACAGTGGGTGATTACAGATATATGTGCAATTTTGAAAAACAATTATAATGATTCTATTACATCTATATCACTAGCAATCAAAACATCTAAAGTCAGTGTGTGAGATGGTTAGGTTATAATGTAGGGTGATGGGTCACATATTTGACACATAAAGGCCTTTTACTTTCTTTAGCAAAAAGGATTAAACAGGACAAGAAAACGTATTATCGTCTCACTTTGGCCTGGATTATTCATCATTTACAGACCCCTTATATGTGCTTGTCTATGGACTATTTGGTATATGCCCGATTCACCGTTACACATCCAATTATTACAGTGGCCAAATTATTCATTATTCGGAACCACGTATCCCTCTAAAATAAAGTGATATTAATTGGAAATACAAAACACACATTGACAGACAGCAATAGAGAAAGTGATCACTATTCAGATATATACCCAATAATTGTTAAACTCATTCATGCCATTGGGTATGACAGTGTTCAGATTGAAAACCCATTTGGTTTCCATCTTTAACAGTCTGTTTTCCGTATTCCCCCCTCTTATTCCTGGTTTCAGTTTCTCTAATCCCCAGCATTTTAAAGCATTGGTTTTCCCACTATGACATTGAAGAAAGTGTTTGGCTACACTAGTTATTTGTTTTTTATCTTCAACATCTTTGTGGGCTGTCCTTATATTGCTCAGATGTTCAGTTATACGTTTACCCAGACTACGTGTAGTCATGCCAACGTAATATAAATTACAACTACAAGATATGCAGTAAATTACGTTGGTGCTTTGACAATTAATATGTTCTTTTATGGTCCACGTATAATTAAATCTGTCCACTATAGATTGTTTTTTTACCATATGCTGGCATACTTTGCAATGCCCACAGCCTATAGAACCCTTGTAAGTTGGAGATTTCTTTGCATTCCTGTCATAGTGACTAGTTATAAGCTTGTCACTGATGTTACTTGCTCTCCTGTATGTTACCAACGGTCTCTCAGGTAGCAATGGTTTTAAAAGTGTGTCCTGGGTAAGGACATACCAATGTTTTCGTAAAATGCTGGTAATGTGATCACTTTGTGGTGAGAAAGTGGTAATAAACCTAAGAGGGGTATTAGATTCTTTTAATTTGGGAGTTAAAAGTTCCCTTCTATCCTTCAGTAATGCTCGATTGTAAGCTTTGGCTAGTAACTTTCTAGAATAACCACGTTCCAGTAATCTTTTTCTCAGATCTCTAGCAGCTATCTTAAAGTTCTCAATAGTACTGCAATTACGTCTTAGACGTATATATTCCCCCATTGGGAGCCCCCTAATAGTTGCTGGATGGTGATAACTATTAGCATCTAAAATATTATTCGTGGATGTAGGCTTTCTATATGCCGATGTTTCAATAGTATTATCGGTTTTATGAATATACAGGTCCAAAAATTCCACTTTTGTCTTATTTATAGTAGATGTGAGGTATAGTCCAAAAGGATTGTCATTGAGAACTGTTATAAATTTAGTCAAAAGGTCTGGTGGTCCATTCCATACGAATAATATATCATCTATATATCTGGACCAGTGGGAGACATATTGGGTCAGATGTTTAAGGTCTTCATTGAAAACCACTGTTTCCTCCCACCAGCCCAGATATATATTAGCGTATGTCGGGGCACAAGATGTGCCCATGGCGGTACCACATGTCTGTAAATAGAACTTATCATCAAATACGAAAAAGTTGTGAGTGAGTACAAACTTTAACATATCCAAAATAAATTCTTTAACCTCTTGAGTCATATTAGTATTCTTGTTGAGATAGTGTGTGGTTGCTCTACAACCCCACTCAGTTTTTATGCTAGTGTAGAGCGATTCCACATCACAAGTTACCAACAGAGCATTTGTGTCAATCTGGAGATCATTGAGTTTATTCAAGAGATGCATTGTGTCCCTCGTATATGATGGTAGGGATTCTACAATGTATCTAAGCCGAGCATCAATATATTTACTAGCTTTCTCAGTTAAGGAACCAATCCCTGAGACTATTGGTCTCCCTGGTGGTTTGATAGTATCCTTATGAATTTTAGGCAGTAAATATAGAGTGGCTATTTTGGGTTGTGTAATTTCTAGAAAGTTAAATTCTTTTTGATCTATAGTACCACATGCTAGAGCTGATTTGATCAGTTTATTGTAACTATTGAGGAACATATCCATAGGGTTACAAAGTAGAATTCTGTCATTCAGAGGGTTATTTAGTTGGCGTAGTGCCTCCTCTCTGTACATATTGTCAGGCCAAATTACAATATTCCCCCCTTTATCACTACTTTTGATCTGGACATGTTTTAGTTCAGATAGTTGTTTTAGTGCCATGTTCTCTTCTTTGCTTAGATTAAAACCGGAAGTTTCAGTGTTCCCTTGAATATTAAGAATATCTTGGCATACTAAGTTCAGAAATGTGAGTGCACTATGTGAAGTACTATTCGGGGGTACAAATTTGGACTTTATTTTCAATATGTTGCGCCAACTAGTGTTTTCACTAGTACTTATGGAGCTGCTGGTTTCTTCTAATAATGCAATCAAATCATTAATAGCTGCTTGGTCTGTAGAGTTCAAATTCTCTGAATCAGAGTTACTGAAGT
The DNA here is from genome assembly GCF_027579735.1 of Bombina bombina. Lineage (NCBI taxonomy): Eukaryota > Metazoa > Chordata > Amphibia > Anura > Bombinatoridae > Bombina > Bombina bombina. The sequence goes on along the minus strand of NC_069501.1, from coordinate 1,066,489,795 downwards.
ATTTTTTTAAAAGAATCTTACGCGTGAATAAGTGTAAATCTTTTATTGCCTCAAATTTATTAAATTGTGGTGTGGGTATAAAGGATAGGCCTTTTTTGAGGACTGATATTTGTTCAGGGGTAAGAATTACATCTGAGAGATTAATAATATTTAATTCCTGAGTATTCATTTCTTGGTGTACTGGGGTTTGTAATTGAACCTCACTTGTTTCCTTGTTCTGGGTTTTATTTTTGCGCCCCCTTCTTGTTCTACGCCTAAAGGGATATCTGAATTATTGACTTTGTGTGGCTTAATTCTGTTTGTATTTTTTAATATGGTTTTGGGCCTTGATTCATCCTCAGAGATTTCAGCTTCCGTGCTGTCACCTTCTCTGTCTGACATCTCTGTGTCTGAATTGACAATTTTATTTTGCCCCCATGAGTAAATTGTATCAGAGGAGTAATCTTTAAGGTCCCTGTCTATTTTGCGTTCTTTGCGCTCTGATATAAAGCGTGCAAATTTTTCAACTTCCCCTTTAATTTTCTTATAAGATTTTTGAAAATCTTCCTTTAACTCATATTGTTTAAGATCATTACATAAAGTCGTAATATCCTCATTAATTTCAGTTAATTTGTCTAATTCATGTTCAGTGAGATATCCCATAAGTTTAAGGGAGCACTCAGTAAGTGCCATTTCCCATTTTATTTTAAATTCAGGTTTGAAATCTTTGAAAGAAGGAAACATTTTTAAACGTAATCCTCTTGGAATGACATTGTTCTCCTTATAAAAATTATACATTCCAATGTTCCATTGTTTTTTAATTTGTTTCCTTCTTATTTTTTTAAGCTGTTTCAAAGGTTCAAACCACTCAAAATTCTTATTACTCTCATTGGTGTTTTTATTTTGTAATTCTGCTGTTAAATTAGTAATATCATTCGTCCACTCGAGCATTTCTGCCCCTAAATCAAAAGAGGCCATATTTAAACGTTAAGTGTGTGCTCTAGTTTCAAAGAAAATATGAGTATAATTCTCACATCAATTATAATACTATTGGAAACAAAGAGAGAAAACTGGCACTACACTGTAGATAAGTGAGATAAGAAATTTATATTCCGGTGCTACCCCTTTAAATAAGATACATTTAAACACTAGAGGATAGACAGATTAGGGGTTTAGATAGCACTCACTCTCACTTTCAAAGGTAACATTGTAAAACATACATGCTTTATTTAATTAAGTAAAAAAGAAAAGGGGGGATAAACCTCCCTAGAAATTGGTTAAACTACCCACAACCTTAGAACCAAAACAACTTTAAAAGCAATTAAACCGCTAGTCACTCCTCTGTTTCCTGGCCGGGAACTGGAAACACCGGCATCAGGTGGCTAGAGTGACAATGCGGTATTAGACTCTAAAGTTAAATAACAAACGCGTTTCGGCTCCGTGAGCCTTTGTCAATGTTTCACTTAGAGATTCTAAAATGAATAAGCCGAGGCTGTAGACTCGCCAGAAACACGGGGTGTCAAGCTCCATACGGAGCTTGATAGATATGCCCCCATAACTTTCCGAAATAAATAAAAAAAATATATATTAAAAATCGACCACCACAATGAAAAAAAAAAGAAATTTCCTGATCTTGTAAATGAGAAAAACAGTGAATTTTTCCCCTTAAATTTTAATAATCTTTCCGGATCTACGTTTAGCATATTTTTTCATATATATAAAACTCTTTAAGTATATTTTCCAAATAAAAATAGTAATTAGAAATCAGAAGGTTTTTTTTTTTCATTTTGTACCATCATGCACATTTTGTAGAAAACCTACAGAAATAAAATATAAAAAAAACAATATACAATGGGCAAGATTACATATGCGTCATTGCTCGCAAAAGCCGTCAATGACGTTTTTTACACGGTTTTGGTATCACATATACCGCGCTGCATATAAATGTGGTGCGCATATTTCACCCGTCGCCCGCAATATTTACTCCCATAAGCTAATATAGAATCACATTGCAAATCGCTATCACATATTCAGCGCAAGGACTTACGCTGCGAAAATGGAGAAATTTTAATCCATTTTCACCTCGCCACACATAGATAGGTGCAGCAAGCCTTGCACTGAAAATGTGAGTACCGTAACTCCCAGAAAATATTAACTAACACTTAACGCATGCGCAATATCTATCTACCTGTCAACTGCCAACCCCCACAGCAATAACTAATAAAGTATATTAAACCCTAATCCGCCATTAACCCATATCGCAATAAACCTAATAAAACTATTAAACCCTAATCCACCATCAACCCACATCGCAATAAACCTAATAAATGTATTAACCCCTAATCCGCCATTAACACACATCACAATAAACCTAATAAATCTATTAACCCCTAAACCGCCAAACCCCACAGCACAATTAACCTAATTAAGCTATTAACTCACAGTGCTGTTCAAATCAGCCAACAGGATTTCAGTAGCTCTCATCCATTGGCTGATTTGAATTTGAAGATCCAAATCAGCCAATAGGAATGCAAGGTACCCCATATTTAAACGTGTACCTTGAATTCAATCCTCAGTGTGTGGCGTGATCGTACGAAGAGGATCTCCATGCTCCATGGCTCTGCGGTCGCCGGTCCTCTGTTCCGCGCTCATCTCCGCTCCGCGTTGGCTTGGTCCTGGATGACGATAGAAGATTGTGATGGAAGAAGATATCGCCGCTTGGAAGAAGACTTTCTCCGCCGGGCTTCAGGAACGGTGAGTACCTATTTGGGGGTTAGAGTTTGGATTTTATTTTTTGGGGGTTTGTTTTTTTAGAATAGGGATTTTGGGCATTGTACAAGAGCTGAATGCCCTTTTAAAGGCAGTAAAAGAGCTGAATGCCCTTCTAAAAGCAATGTCCATACAAATGGCCCTTTAGGGGCAATGGGTATCTTAGGTTTTTTAGTGTTAGTTTTTTTTATTTTGGGTTGTTTGGTGGGTGTGGGGGTTTACTGTTAGTGTGGGGACTTAGATTTTTTTTAATGCTAAATAGCTGTTTAACTTAGGGCAATGCCCTACATAAGGCCCTTTTAAGAGCTATTGGTAGTTTAGTATTAGATTAGGGGGTGTTTTTATTTTGGGGGTGCTTTTTTATTTTCATAGGGATTATGTTTATTTTTTTTATTTTTGATCATTTGGTTTATTATTTTCTATAATGTTAGACTTTTTTATTTTTTGTAATTTTAGATTAATTTAAATTTAGTTATTTTTTATTTTTAAGTAATGTTAGATTTTTAATTGTAACTTAATATTTTTTTAATTTAGGTAATTGGGGTTAATTTAGAGGGAGTTAGTTTAGGGGGCTTATTAATTTAAATAGGTTAAATGCATTGTGGGGGTTTGGCAGTTTAGGGGTTAATAGATTAATTAGGTTTATTGCAATGTGGGTTAATGGCGGGTTAGGGATTAATACATATATTAGGGAGATTGCAATGTGGCTGAATGTCGGATTAGGGGTTAATAGTTTAATTTGGCATATTGCGTTGTGGGGGGTTTATTATTCATTCCGATATGGGGGTGATGGTGGATACATAATGACATAATGACATAAGCCCAAAGGATATTTGTTTAACTTTCTGCGCTGACAAGATTGTTACTACCACCCATTTCAAAACCGTAGACTGTAACAGTTATCTTAATTACAAAAGTAACCACCATAGAGTGTGGAAAAATAATATTCCCTACGGACAATTTAAAAGGATCCATAGAAACTGCAGTAGTCTGGAGGATTTTGAGGAACAGAGTACAATCTTAATAAATAGGTTCAGTGAAAAAGGTTATCCGGAACAGGTAATCCAAACAGCTTATGAATGTGCAAAGAGGGATGACAGAAAATCCTATTTTGGACAAAATAACCAAAAAGAAAGTACTAGTGAATTTAAACCCAATTCCACTTTTATTACTCAGTATAACATCAACCATAAGAAAATTAAGAATATTGTGGAAAAACATTGGGGTTTATTATGTAGGGACCCCATTTTGGGAAAGTTGTTGGCTCCTGTACCTAGATGTACTTTTAGGCGAGCACCAACAATAACAAACCACTTGGCACCAAGTAAAGTAGTTGTCCACAAAAAACAAGTGAATAACCAACGTAATAATGGGCCAGCTAGTATTAGTACAAGCAAAAAGGGTATTTTTAAATGTGGTTTAAGGAATTGTAACATGTGCAAATATATCAATCAGGGAGGTAATAAATTTCATTCCTATACCACAGGGAAACAGTACAAAATACGTCAATCCTTATGGTGTAAATCCACATATGTAGTTTATCTACTTTCCTGTAAATATTGTGGGGTTCAATACGTAGGTCGCACCTGCAGACTAATCAGGAATAGATGGAACGAACATTATAGAAATATGAAGAACAACATTAGGAACCACAGTGTGCCTAGACATTGCCATTTGAACCATCATGGTTCCCTTGATACTTTTACTATCTGTCCCATTGAATCTATCCCACCATCCCATCTTTACAATAGATTCACCTGGTTACCACAAAGGGAGACTTTTTGGATATACCAACTTAGGACACTATTCCCAGTTGGCCTTAATATGAATATGGATCTTGCTGCCTTTTGATAGTTTAAGGTTTTGTTTGTTGTCCTTTTGATACAGTTATCAGTACATGTATTATTTAGTGACCCTATGGGTTATATACACTTATCTATTAAGTTATTTATTATTTGTATACCGATTTAGGATCAATCGTATTTGTTAATGGCGATTTTGGCTCACTGTTCTTGATTTGGGTTATGCGTTAAGGTGTGTCACAGATATATACTCCAGTACATTGGTATGATTAAAATGATGATCTAGGTGAATCATCTTCACTATAATATATATATATATATATATATATATATATATATATATATATATATATATATATATACATATATACATATGGCTTTGTAGTATCAATGTAATTTCATGACTTATGATTTTTGGTCTGATACATTTAGGCTTTGTAGTTTTAATGTAATTTCACAACTTATGATTGTTGGTCTGATACATTTAGGAATTATTGATATTATTATGTTTGGTTTATGATACTTTGGTCAATGGGCTGATGGTATTACATCTGTCAGTGATGTGATTGTACTGGATTATGTGTTTAGATTTGATATAGACTTATTTACTGCTTATTGACATATAGTCTGATTATAGATGGCCTTATGTCATTATTTCCACCGTAGATACATATCGCCTATAGATTTTGAGTATTTATTTATACTTATATCTTTACTGCGTTAGGGGTGATCAAATATTGATAACTATACATATTTGTCTTAAGCAACTAGACATATTGTGTCTCTATTAGTCCAATTAGGTTCTAGAACCCACCATGGTTTGGTCATGTGATTACGATGCAGATCTTTTTTACGGCGATCACTATGTGATTAAGGGACAGTGATTATACCTCTGCTGTCTGTTTGGCTAATATCTTGTGATCATGTTTTGGAGGGCCATTAATTATTTTATTTATTATTTTCTATTCTATATGTGTATGGTGGATGTGTACAGGCGTGTTGATCATTGAATTGGTGACCAACTGAAAATATTGGCCTTTACAATGGAGGATAAGGACTGTAATGACCCATTGTACATACATCAGCGATCTCTGTAAATAAGATACACCCTTTACAGAGGATTGGCCGGTAACCATATTAACTAATACACCCCCCATATATCATTGGATGTCAGCCCCGAACATGTAATAAATACACGCCCTCACAGAGAATTGGCCGCTAACACACCCTACATATTTTATTGGTTGTCAGCCTTGAATACTTAACAAACACACGCCCTCTATACACGATTCGAGGAGAGCCTTAGTAATATATATAATTCAAATAATGAAGGATAATCTTTTGAGTGGATATTTCTATTGTATACTATTGGCCGAGCAATCCGTCAAACACACCTCTTATATATGATTGGCGGGTTATCTCGCTTATTGTCGTGGTTGTTTTGTATCTATAACCAAGTCACGTAACGTAGGATATAGACTGTAGTGACCATAATACTACGATGAGAGTAATAAGTCAAAATCTTTTGTACGTACATTGGTGAGTTTTGTAAATAAGATATACCCCTTACAGAGGATTGGCCGCTAACCGTGTAAACAAATACACTCTTCATTCTCTATTGGATGCCAGCCCCGAACACGTAGTAAACACACGCCCTTTATATATGACTTGAGGAGAGCTTTAGTAATATATACAATATGAACAACGAAGGATAACCTTTTAAGTAGATATTTCCATCAATGGCAGAGCATTCTGTCAAACACATCCCCTATATATGACTGGTGGGTCATTCCGCTTATTGATGTGGTTGTTATGTATTTATAATTAAGTCAGTCTTATTTTTTGATACTCGTTTTTGATACTTATTTTTGATACTTGTTTTTGACCTAATCCCATATCTTTCTATTTTTGGGGAGTTGTAATTTCATTGTTTGTGGTCTCATTAACAATCTTGTCATATGCTGAAAGGAACTAACCTTTACTAACCTCTTATGTTTGTTATTAAACCACACCTGACTAAAGCCACAGCCCTTGACACTGTATGCTTTCAATCATCAACACTAAAATCAGCTATGTTAGTTTGTGGGTGGGCCTGATGAAACCGTGCTGCGACACGGAGAAACGCGTTGCTTTTTTAAAACCTTTTTATTAAATAATCTTTTTAAATTTCACACTCGCTGCTACTCTGTGCTATTTTTTAATCTTCTTTGGAAGAATCAAGCATTGCTCTATCTGCTATTTGTTATAGTATTTGCAGTTGCCACCTACTGGTAACACCATATATTATTCTTTGAGTCAGAGCTGAAACAATACGCCTGACTGGGAATATCCTATTTCCATATTTGGATCACAGTGTGTCTTTTTGGCTACTAGCCTCTACCAAACTCCCCCTGGTGGGATCAAAGTGCCCTGTGCTCATCTCTCCTGGACTCCCCCTGGTGCCATAGAGCAGTGTTTTTCAACCAGTGTGCCGTGGCACACTAGTGTGCCGTGAGAGATCCTCAGGTGTGCCACAGCAGACTGACAAAAGTGTGACATATTTTTTAAACTTTGCTTGTTTTTAACTTCCAGTGCAGGGGTAGTTTGTAGGAGGCATGGCATAACAGCACAATACATACAGTATGTGTGTGTATTTATATATGCTGTATTAGGCTACAATGTGTGATTTTTTTTTTAAATTTTGGGATGGTGGTGTGCCACAGGATTTTTTAATGTAAAAAAGTGTGCCACGGCAAAAAAAAGGTTAAAAATCACTGCCATAGAGGGACCCTGCTACCATTCTCCTGTGGGAACATCCAATATACTGCCTGAGTGTCTACCGGACGACTTGAGGTTCCAGTCTGCTCATATTGCACAACTGTGCTTTATACCATGTGAGTAGCTATTTGGCTAACTTTAATATTTTGGATCCTGATCGCCTGACCTGCACGCATGCATGTGGCGCCCTCTATGTTTTGTTTTCTAGGATATCGTGATCGTGTTACTGGGGCATAACACACCAGAGGAGCTGCCAAAAAGTTTATCATCAACAATTTTGGAACACTATATGGGAATTCTTTGAACACTGGTTTTATTCAAAGACACTTTTGTTTTATTTATAAACTTTAGTTACTATTATTACTTATTGGAAATACACCTATCTATATGTGATTTATTACGTATTTTCACCTGTTTTGCTATTGTCATTGATATTCACAATTCTGTGATATACATCAGGATACTCATTATATCTGGTTTACTTTTATTATTACTTTTTTGAGTGAATTATATAGCTGACATTTAGTCATCTCACGATTTTGTGTATACACTAATAATGTACCTAACACTATTAGAGCATTATTTTTAGAGTAGTTTTTTATAGAGTAATTTTGAATAGTTTATACACTTGAGCACTTGGCGCCTCTTATTTATACATCTGGTAAGTTTCACTGGTGGTGTTTTTCATTTAAAATTAAATTCAATTAAATAAAATAAACTAAAGTACAAAAAAAACAAACACTAATAAAAAAAATTACAAGGTTTAAACTAATTACACCTAATCTAAGCCCCCTAATAAAATAAAAAAGCCCCCCAAAATAATAAAATTCCCTACCCTATACTAAATTACAAATAGCCCTTAAAAGGGCTTTTTGCGGGGCATTGCCCCAAAGTAATCAGCTCTTTTACCTGTAAAAAAAGAAATACAACCCCCCCCAACATTAAAATCTACCACCCACACACCCAACCTTACTCTAAAACAACCCCTTGAAGATCACCCTACCTTGAGCTATCTTCACCCAGCCGGGCAGAAGTCTTCATCCAAGCGGCATCTTCTATCTTCTTCCATCCGCCGAGGAGCGGTTCCATCTTGAAGACATCTGACGCGGAGCATCCTCTTCGTTCGACGTCCAACTGAAGAATGAAGGTTCCTTTAAATGACGTCATCCAAGATGGCGTCCCTTTAATTCCGATTGGCTGATAGAATTCTATCAGCCAATCGGAATTAAGGTAGGAAAAATCCTATTGGCTGATGCAATCAGCCAATCGGATTAAAGTTCAATCTATTGGCTGTTCCAATCAGCCAATAAAATGCGAGCTCAATCCTATTGGCTGATTGCATCAGCCAATAGGATTTTTCCTACCTTAATTCCGATTGGCTGATAGAATTCTATCAGCCAATCGGAATTGAAGGGATGCCATCTTGGATGACGTCATTTAAAGGAACCTTCATTCTTCAGTTGGACGTTGAACGAATAGGATGCTCCGCGTCAGATGTCTTCAAGATGGAGCCGCTCCTCGTCGGATGGAAGAAGATAGAAGTTGCCGCTTGGATGAAGACTTCTGCCCATCTGGAGACCTCTTCTGCCTGGATTCGATGAAGATTTCTGCCCGGCTGGGTGAAGACGGCTCAAGGTAGGGTGATCTTCAAGGGGTTAGTGTTTGGTTTTTTTAAGGGGGGATTGGGTGGGTTTTAGAGTAAGGTTGGGTGTGTGGGTGGTAGGTTTTAATGTTGGGGGGTTGTATTTCTTTTTTTACAGGTAAAAGAGCTGATTACTTTGGGGCAATGCCCCGCAAAAAGCCCTTTTAAGGGCTATTTGTAATTTAGTATAGGGTAGGGAATTTTATTATTTTGTGGGGCTTTTTTATTTTATTAGGGGGCTTAGATTAGGTGTAATTAGTTTAAACTTCTTGTATTTTTTTATTTTCTGTAATTTAGTTGTTTTTTTTTGTACTTTAGTTTATTTTATTTTATTTTATTTTAGGTAATTGTAGTTAAATAATTTAATTTTTTTAATGATAGTGTAGTGTTAGGTGTAACTGTAACTTAGGTTAGGATTTATTTTACAGGTAAATTTGTATTTATTTTAACTAGGTAGCTATTTAATAGTTAATAAATATTTAATAACTATTGTACCTAGTTAAAATAAATACAAAGTTGCCTTTAAAATAAAAATAAACCCTAAGCTAGATACAATGTAACTATTAGTTATATTGTAGCTATCTTAGGGTTTATTTTATAGGTAAGTATTTAGTTTTAAATAGGAATAATTTAGTTAATAATAGTAATTTTATTTAGATTTATTTAAATTATATTTTAGTTAGGGGGGTGTTAGGGTTAGACTTAGGGGTTAATAACTTTATTATAGTGGCGGCGACGTTGGCGGACGCAGATTAGGGGTTAATACATTTAATAGGCTATGTGGGCTATGACGGTTTAGGGGTTAATACTTGAATAGGTTTATTGCGTTGTGGGTTAATGGCAGATTAAGGGTTAATAGTAGACATGTGCGGTTCGTTTCGGATTAATTCGGAAATTCGGTAAATTCGGTAAATTCGGAGATTCGGATCGATTCGGATTTCCGAATTAAAATACTTCCGAATCTACCGAATGAATCCGAAATAGTTGCCGTATCTCCGAATAAATCCGAATTAGCTCGTTAAAATTCGGCATTTCCCCATAGGAAACAATGGGAGTTTCAGCTGAAAAAAAACTAACACCGCAGCCCCATTGTTTACTATGGGGAAAAACTAAGTCTGCACCTAACACCCTAACATGTACCCCGAGTCTCTAAACACCCCTAATCTAACACTTATTAACCCCTAATCTGCTGCCTCCGCTATCGCTGACACCTGCATTATTTTATTAACCCCTAATCTGCCGACCGAATATCGCCGCCACCTACATTATAACTATTAACCCCTAATCTGCTGTCCCTAACACCGCCGACCCCTACATTATAGTTATTAACCCCTAATCTGCCCCCCCCCAACGTCGCCGCAATCTAACTACAAGTATTAACCCCTAATCTGCCGACCCGATATCGCCGCCACCTACTTATAACTATTAACCCCTAATCTGCTGTCCCTAACACCGCCGACCCCTACATTATAGTTATTAACCCCTAATCTGCCTCCCCCAACGTCGCCGCAATCTAACCACAAGTATTAACCCCTAATCTGCCGACCGAATATCGCCGCCACCTACATTATAGCTATTAACCCCTAATCTGCTGTCCCTAACACCGCCGACCCCTACATTATAGTTATTAACCCCTAATCTGCCCCCCCAACGTCGCCGCAATCTAACTACAAGTATTAACCCCTAATCTGCCGACCCGATATCGCCGCCGCCTACATTATAACTATTAACCTCTAATCTGCTGTCCCTAACACCGCCGACCCCTACATTATAGTTATTAACCCCTAATCTGCCCCCCCAACGTCGCCGCAATCTAACTACAAGTATTAACCCCTAATCTGCCGACCGCAAATCGCCGCCACTATAATAAATGTATTAACCCCTAAACCGCCGCACTCCCGCCTCGCAAACACTATAATACATTTTATTAACCCCTAATCTGCCCTCCCTAACATCGCCGCCACCTACCTACAATTATTAACCCCTAACCTCACGCCCGCACCGTCACCGCTACTATAATAAGGTTATTAACCCCTAAACCTAAGTCTAACCCTAACACCCCCTAACTTAAATATAATTTAAATAAAACGAAATAAATTTACTATAGTTAAATAAATGAATCCTATTTAAAACTAAAGACTTACCTGTAAAATAAACCCTAAGATAGCTGCAATATAACTAATAGTTACATTGTAGCTATTTTAGGATTTATTTTTATTTTACAGGCAACTTTGTATTTATTTTAACTAGGTACAATAGTTATTAAATAGTTAATAACTATTTAATAACTACCTAGCTAAAATAAATACAAATTTACCTGTAAAATAAATCCTAACCTAAGTTACAATTACACCTAACACTACACTATCATTTAATTAATTAAATAAATGACTCATATTTAAAACTAAATACTTACCTGTAAAATAAACCCTAATATAGCTGCAATATAACTAATAGTTACATTGTAGCTATTTTAGCATTTATATTTATTTTACAGGCAACTTTGTATTTATTTTAACTAGGTACAATAGCTATTAAATAGTTATTGACTAAATAATAGCTACCTAGTTAAAATAATTACAAAATTACCTGTAAAATAAATCCTAACCTAAGTTACAATAAAACCTAACACTACACTATCATTAAATAAATTAACTACAAGTACCTACAATTATCTACAATTAAATAAACTAAAGTACAACCCCCCCCACTAAATTACAAAAAATAAAAAACCACTAAATTACAAAAAATAAAAAAATATTACAAGAATTTTAAACTAATTACACCTAATCTAAGCCCCCTAATAAAATAACAAAGCCCCCCAAAATAAAAAAAAAATGCCCTACCCTATACTAAATTACAAAAGTTAACAGCTCTATTACCTTACCAGCCCTGAACAGGGCCCTTTGCGGGGCATGCCCCAAAGAAAACAGCTCTTTTGCCTGTAAAAAAAAAACACAATCCCCCCCCCCACATTACAACCCACCACCCACATACCCCTACTCTAACCCAAACCCCCCTTAAATAAACCTAACACTACCCCCCTGAAGATCTCCCTACCTTGAGTCGTGTTCACCCAGCCGGGCCGAAGTCTTCATCCGATGGGGCAGAAGAGGACATCCAGACCGGCAGAAGTCTTCATCCAAGCGGGGCAAGAAGAGGTCTTCCATCCATCATACAAGTACCAAAATACAAACAAACACTAAATTACCAAAAATAATAAAATATTACAATAATTTTAATCTAATTACACCTAATCTAAGCCCCCTACTAGCTATTAATATAGCTACAATATAACTAATAGTTACATTGTAGCTATTTTAGGATTTATATGTATTTTACAGGCAACTTTGTATTTATTTTAACTAGGTACAATAGTTATTAAATAGTTAATAACTATTTAATAACTACCTAGCTAAAATAAATACAAATTTACCTGTAAAATAAATCATAACCTAAGTTACAATTACACCTAACACTACACTGTCATTAAATTAACTAAATAAATTAATCCTATATAAAACTAAAGACTTACCTGTAAAATAAACCCTAATATAGCTGCAATATAACTAATAGTTACATTGTAGCTATTTTAGCATTTATATTTATTGTAAAGGCAACTTTGTATTCATTTTAACTAGGTTCAATAGCTATTAAATAGATATTGACTATTTAATAGCTACCTAGTTAAAATAATTACAAAATTACCTGTTAAATAAATCCTAACCTAAGTTACAATTAAACCTAACACTACACTGTCATTAAATAAATTAACTACAAGTACCTACAATTAAATACAATTAAAAAAACTAAACTAAAGTACAAACCCCCCCCCCACTAAATTACAAAAAATAAAAAAATATTACAAGAATTTTAAACTAATTACACCTAATCTAAGCCCCCTAATAAAATAACAAAGCCCCCCAAAATAAAAAAATGCCCTAACCTATACTAAATTACAAAAGTTAACAGCTCTATTACCTTACCAGCCCTGAACAGGGCCCTTTGCGGGGCATGCCCCAAAGAAAACAGCTCTTTTGCCTGTAAAAAAAAAAACACAATCTCCCCCCCCCACATTACAACCCACCACCCACATACCCCTACTCTAACCCAAACCCCCCTTAAATAAACCTAACACTACCCCCCTGAAGATCTCCCTACCTTGAGTCGTGTTCACCCAGCCGGGCCGAAGTCTTCATCCGATGGGGCAGAAGAGGACATCCAGACCGGCAGAAGTCTTCATCCAAGCGGGGCAAGAAGAGGTCTTCCATCCATCAGAAAAGTACAAAAAAACAAACAAACACTAAATTAGCAAAAATAATAAAATATTACAATAATTTTAAACTAATTACACCTAATCTAAGCCCCCTACTAGCTATTAATATAGCTACAATATAACTAATAGTTACATTGTAGCTATTTTAGGATTTATATTTATTTTACAGGCAACTTTGTATTTATTTTAACTAGGTACAATAGCTATTAAATAGTTAATAACTATTTAATAACTACCTAGCTAAAATAAATACAAATTTACCTGTAAAATAAACCCTAACCTAAGTTACAATTACACCTAACACTACACTGTCATTAAATTAACTAAATAAATTAATCCTATATAAAACTAAATACTTACCTGTAAAATAAACCCTAATATAGCTGCAATATAACTAATAGTTACATTGTAGCTATTTTAGCATTTATATTTATTTTACAGGCAACTTTATATTTATTTTAACTAGGTACAATAGCTATTAAATAGATATTTACTGTTTAATAGCTACCTAGTTAAAATAATTACAAAATTACCTGTAAAATAAATCCTAACCTAAGTTACTATTAAACCTAACACTACACTATCATTAAATAAATTAACTACAAGTACCTACAATTAAATACAATGAAATAAACTAAACTAAAGTACAAAAAAACAAACACTAAATTACAAAAAATAAAAAAAATTACAAGAATTTTAAACTAATTACACCTAATCTAAGCCCCCTAATAAAATAACAAAGCCCCCCAAAATAAAAAAATGCCCTACCCTATACTAAATTACAAAAGTAATCAGCTCTATTACCTTACCAGCCCTGAACAGGGCCTTTTGCGGGGCATGCCCCAAAGAAAACAGCTCTTTTGCCTGTAAAAAAAAACACAATACCCCCCCCACATTACAACCCACCACCCACATACCCCTACTCTAACCCAAACCCCCCTTAAATAAACCTAACACTACCCCCCTGAAGATCTCTCTACCGTGTCTTCACCCAGCGGGCCGAAGTCTTCATCCGATCAGGCAGAAGAGGACATCCAGACCGGCAGAAGTCTTCATCCAAGCGGGGCAAGAAGAGGTCTTCCATCCATCAGAAGTCTTGATCCAGGCGGCATCTTCTCTGTTCATCCATCCGAAGCGGAGCGGCAGCATCCTGAAGACATCCCACGCAGAGCATCCACTTCTTTCTTGATCCGACGACTAGGTGACTGTACCTTTAAGTGACGTCATCCAAGATGGCGTCACTTGAATTCCGATTGGCTGATAGGATTCTATCAGCCAATCGGAATTAAGGTAGGAAAAATCTGATTGGCTGATTCAATCAGCCAATCAGATTCAAGTTCAATCCGATTGGCTGATGGAATCAGCCAATCAGATTGACCTCGCATTCTATTGGCTGTTCCGATCAGCCAATAGAATGCGAGCTCAATCTGATTGGCTGATTGGATCAGCCAATCGGATTGAACTTGAATCTGATTGGCTGATTGAATCAGCCAATCAGATTTTTCCTACCTTAATTCCGATTGGCTGATAGAATCCTATCAGCCAATCGGAATTCAAGGGACGCCATCTTGGATGACGTCACTTAAAGGTACAGTCACCTAGTCGTCGGATCAAGAAAGAAGAGGATGCTCTGCGTGGGATGTCTTCAGGATGCTGCCGCTCCGCTCCGGATGGATGAACAGAGAAGATGCCGCCTGGATCAAGACTTCTGATGGATGGAAGACCTCTTCTTGCCCCGCTTGGATGAAGACTTCTGCCGGTCTGGATGTCCTCTTCTGCCCGATCGGATGAAGACTTCGGCCCGCTGGGTGAAGACACGGTAGAGAGATCTTCAGGGGGGTAGTGTTAGGTTTATTTAAGGGGGGTTTGGGTTAGAGTAGGGGTATGTGGGTGGTGGGTTGTAATGTGGGGGGGGGGGTATTGTGTTTTTTTTTACAGGCAAAAGAGCTGTTTTCTTTGGGGCATGCCCCGCAAAAGGCCCTGTTCAGGGCTGGTAAGGTAATAGAGCTGATTACTTTTGTAATTTAGTATAGGGTAGGGCATTTTTTTATTTTGGGGGGCTTTGTTATTTTATTAGGGGGCTTAGATTAGGTGTAATTAGTTTAAAATTCTTGTAATTTTTTTTATTTTTTGTAATTTAGTGTTTGTTTTTTTGTACTTTAGTTTAGTTTATTTCATTGTATTTAATTGTAGGTACTTGTAGTTAATTTATTTAATGATAGTGTAGTGTTAGGTTTAATAGTAACTTAGGTTAGGATTTATTTTACAGGTAATTTTGTAATTATTTTAACTAGGTAGCTATTAAACAGTAAATATCTATTTAATAGCTATTGTACCTAGTTAAAATAAATACAAAGTTGCCTGTAAAATAAATATAAATGCTAAAATAGCTACAATGTAACTATTAGTTATATTGTAGCTATATTAGGGTTTATTTTACAGGTAAGTATTTAGTTTTATATAGGATTAATTTATTTAGTTAATTTAATGACAGTGTAGTGTTAGGTGTAATTGTAACTTAGGTTAGGGTTTATTTTACAGGTAAATTTGTATTTATTTTAGCTAGGTAGTTATTAACTATTTAATAGCTATTGTACCTAGTTAAAATAAATACAAAGTTGCCTGTAAAATAAATATAAATCCTAAAATAGCTACAATGTAACTATTAGTTATATTGTAGCTATATTAATAGCTAGTAGGGGGCTTAGATTAGGTGTAATTAGTTTAAAATTATTGTAATATTTTATTATTCTTGCTAATTTAGTGTTTGTTTGTTTTTTTGTACTTTTCTGATGGATGGAAGACCTCTTCTTGCCCCGCTTGGATGAAGACTTCTGCCGGTCTGGATGTCCTCTTCTGCCCCATCGGATGAAGACTTCGGCCCGGCTGGGTGAACACGACTCAAGGTAGGGAGATCTTCAGGGGGTAGTGTTAGGTTTATTTAAGGGGGGTTTGGGTTAGAGTAGGGGTATGTGGGTGGTGGGTTGTAATGTGGGGGGGGGTATTGTGTTTTTTTTTACAGGCAAAAGAGCTGTTTTCTTTGGGGCATGCCCCGCAAAAGGCCCTGTTCAGGGCTGGTAAGGTAATAGAGCTGATTACTTTTGTAATTTAGTATAGGGTAGGGCATTTTTTTTATTTTGGGGGGCTTTGTTATTTTATTAGGGGGCTTAGATTAGGTGTAATTAGTTTAAAATTCTTGTAATATTTTTTTATTTTTTGTAATTTAGTGGGGGGGTTTTTGTACTTTAGTTTAGTTTTTTAAATTGTATTTAATTGTAGGTACTTGTAGTTAATTTATTTAATGATAGTGTAGTGTTAGGTTTAATTGTAACTTAGGTTAGGATTTATTTTACAGGTAATTTTGTAATTATTTTAACTAGGTAGCTATTAAATAGTCAATATCTATTTAATAGCTATTGAACCTAGTTAAAATAAATACAAAGTTGCCTGTACAATAAATATAAATGCTAAAATAGCTACAATGTAACTATTAGTTATATTGCAGCTATATTAGGGTTTATTTTACAGGTAAGTCTTTAGTTTTATATAGGATTCATTTATTTAGTTAATTTAATGATAGTGTAGTGTTAGGTGTAATTGTAACTTAGGTTATGATTTATTTTACAGGTAAATTTGTATTTATTTTAGCTAGGTAGTTATTAAATAGTTATTAACTATTTAATAGCTATTGTACCTAGTTAAAATAAATACAAAGTTGCCTGTAAAATAAATATAAATCCTAAAATAGCTACAATGTAACTATTAGTTATATTGAAGCTATATTAATAGCTAGTCGGGGGCTTAGATTAGGTGTAATTAGTTTAAAATTATTGTAATATTTTATTATTTTTTGTAATTTAGTGTTTGTTTGTATTTTGGTACTTGTATGATGGATGGAAGACCTCTTCTTGCCCCGCTTGGATGAAGACTTCTGCCGGTCTGGATGTCCTCTTCTGCCCCATCGGATGAAGACTTCGGCCCGGCTGGGTGAACACGACTCAAGGTAGGGAGATCTTCAGGGGGGTAGTGTTAGGTTTATTTAAGTGGGGTTTGGGTTAGAGTAGGGGTATGTGGGTGGTGGGTTGTAATGTGGGGGGGGATTGTGTTTTTTTTTTACAGGCAAAAGAGCTGTTTTCTTTGGGGCATGCCCCGCAAAGGGCCCTGTTCAGGGCTGGTAAGGTAATAGAGCTGTTAACTTTTGTAATTTAGTATAGGGTAGGGCATTTTTTTATTTTGGGGGGCTTTGTTATTTTATTAGGGGGCTTAGATTAGGTGTAATTAGTTTAAAATTCTTGTAATATTTTTTTATTTTTTGTAATTTAGTGTTTGTTTTTTTTTTGTAATTTAGTGGGGGGTTTTTGTACTTTAGTTTATTTAATTGTAGATAATTGTAGGTACTTGTAGTTAATTTATTTAATGACAGTGTAGTGTTAGGTTTAATTGTAACTTAGGTTAGGATTTATTTTACAGGTAATTTTGTAATTATTTTAACTAGGTAGCTATTAATTAGTCAATAACTATTTAATAGCTTTTGTACCTAGTTAAAATAAATACAAAGTTGCCTGTAAAATAAATATAAATGCTAAAATAGCTACAATGTAACTATTAGTTATATTGCAGCTATATTAGGGTTTATTTTACAGGTAAGTATTTTGTTTTAAATATGATTCATTTATTTAGTTAATTTAATGATAGTGTAGTGTTAGGTGTAATTGTAACTTAGGTTAGGATTTATTTTACAGGTAAATTTGTATTTATTTTAGCTAGGTAGTTATTAAATAGTTATTAACTATTTAATAACTATTGTACCTAGTTAAAATAAATACAAAGTTGCCTGTAAAATAAAAATAAATCCTAAAATAGCTACAATGTAACTATTAGTTATATTGCAGCTATCTTAGGGTTTATTTTACAGGTAAGTATTTAGTTTTAAATAGGATTCATTTATTTAACTATAGTAAACTTATTTCGTTTTATTTAAATTATATTTAAGTTAGGGGGTGTTAGTGTTAGGGTTAGACTTAGGTTTAGGGGTTAATAACCTTATTATAGTAGCGGCGACGTTGGGGGCGGGAGATTAGGGGTTAATAATTGTAGGTAGGTGGCGGCGATGTTAGGGAGGGCAGATTAGGGTTTAATAAAATGTATTATAGTGTTTGCGAGGCGGGATTGCGGCGGTTTAGGGGTTAATACATTTATTATAGTGGCGGCGATTTGCGGTCGGCAGATTAGGGGTTAATACTTGTAGTTAGATTGCGGCGACGTTGGGGGAGGCAGATTAGGGGTTAATAACTATAATGTAGGGGTCGGCGGTGTTAGGGACAGCAGATTAGGGGTTAATAGCTATAATGTAGGTGGCGGCGATATCGGGTCGGCAGATTAGGGGTTAATACTTGTAGTTAGATTGCGGCGACATTGGGGGGGGCAGATTAAAGGGTTAATAACTATAATGTAGGGGTCGGCGGTGTTAGGGACAGCAGATTAGGGGTTAATAGTTATAATGTAGGCGACGGCGATATCGGGTCGGCAGATTAGGGGTTAATACTTGTAGTTAGATTGCGGCGACGTTGGGAGAGGCAGATTAGGGGTTAATAACTATAATGTAGGGGTCGGCGGTGTTAGGGACAGCAGATTAGGGGTTAATAGCTATAATGTAGGCGGCGGCGATATCGGGTCGGAAGTTTAGGGGTTAATACTTGTAGTTAGATTGCGGCGACGTTGGGGGAGGCAGATTAGGGGTTAATAACTATAATGTAGGGGTCGGCGGTGTTAGGGACAGCAGATTAGGGGTTAATAGCTATAATGTAGGTTGCGGCGATATCCGATCAGCAGATTAGGGGTTAAATAATGTTATTATAGGGTTTGCGATGTGGGGGGGGCCTCGGTTTAGTGGTTCATAGGTAGTTTATGGGTGTTAGTGACTTAGTGTACTAAATGGGTGTTAGTGTACTAAAAACATACCGAATTTCGGAACGGAATAGAACCGAATTCAGCCGAATCCGAATAAATCCGAAACGAATTTATTCGGATCCGAATAAATCCGAAACTAATTTATTCAAATTTTGCCGAATCCGATTCGATCCGAAACGAAATTCGAAAAGTCCGAATTGATCCGAACCGAAAACGAACCGAATTTTTTAGCCGTGCACATGTCTAGTTAATAGTTTTAAGAGGTAGTTTGCGATGTTGGGGTTGGCGGATTTAGGGGTTAATAATTTAGTTATTACTTGCGATGTGGGTTTGATGGCAGCTATAGGGGTTAATAGACTTTATTAGTTATTGCGGTGGGGGATTGCGGTTGACAGGTAGATAGACATTGCGCATGCGTTAGGAGTTTATTTTTGCAGGAATTTTCGGGAGTTACGGTGCTCCCATACTCAGTGCAAGGCCTGCTATGGCGAGGTAAAAATGGAGTAAGATTTCTCCATTTTTGCCACGTAAGGCCTTGCGCTGGATATTGGATACCGATTTACGACGCGGTCCCATGTTAGTCTATGGGAGTAATAATTGCGAGCGACGGTTGAAATATACGCGTGTAACTTGTATGCTACGCCGTATATGTAATACCAAAATCGCGTAAAAACTGGCGGTGGAGGATTTTGCAGGCGACGCTGCATATGTAAAGGAGGCCCATATCTCTTTTTAACCCTTTTAAAACCTTTTAAAAATATTAAAATTATATTTTTTATTAAAAAGTGTATACATAAGTGTAATACTTAATTGCTTTCATATAGGTGATGAGAGTCCACAAGCTACTGATGGGATATACATCCCTACCAGGAGGGGGCTAAGTTTCTCAAACCTCAAATGCCTATAAATACCTCATTAATACCTCAGTTTTAAAAACGTTGCCTCCATAGGAGGTGGTGAAGCAAGATGTGCTTGATTTCTTCAGTGAAACGCTCTTCTAAGCCTATTGAAGCCCATTTCCTCTCTAAGTGCAGTGTTTGTCTGAGGGATGTGAAGGGAGTATTGCCTGATGATACCATGTTTTTGACAATGGGAAAGCTTTTTATAAGGCTCTCTGTAAATCGGTTGCAGGGATTCATCTGCTGTCTCCCTTTATAGATCGACAATATACTCTTGTACCATTAGCTCTGCTGATTTCAGTGCGGGTTTGGCTGTCTGCTATATGTGGATGGGTGTCTTACACGGTACGTATATACTTCTATTATATAAGACATTCTCAGCTATGGATTGGGCACTTTTTAAGTAAAGTTGTTATATATTGTTTGTATACATGCCTTGAGTCAGTAATTCAGTGCTCTTTTTTAGCGACTTTATTTGGTAGGTAAATATTTTTCAAGGTTGGTAGAGTCTGTGAAACATACAGGATTATTTTTGGAGCTAGTAATTTATTTATACATTAGGGGCGCGATACGATATAGGTCATAGTTTTCGGCGCAAGTGAGAGAACCCGCACCGCCCGTAATTTCACCTCGCAACTCGACCTATCCAATATACTGCACCGTCAGATGCTAAACTGGCGTAAGTAGCAAAAATCGGCGATCAACTAAAATGTGCGCAAATACACATTTTAGTCGTCGCAAGTACTTACGCCAGTATTTTGTTCACGTAAAGTCTCAATAAAGTGTAGTTTTATGCAAATTAGGCTACGAATGGTAAAAAACAACAGCCAGTTCTAAAAGATGCACCACGTAATTACGCCATTCAAAATTCATACATAAACCCATGCGCAGCGGCCATTTTCTTTAGTGTGTTTGGTTGGTTCTTGGAGCTACAGCACACTACAGTGAGTATAGATTAGTGGTAAGAGCAGTGAGAGAGGAGCATTTCATTCAGTTAGTTAGGTCGGATTTTTGGATTGTTAAGCCTGTACATTTACTATCACTTTTTTTTACATATTGCACACATTTTGCATACACACAAATACAAAATACACAACACTTTCTTTTTCTAACACCTTACACATTTCATTTATTTTTTACAGTGTGATAGGCTGAGGGTTTGGTTGTGATTGTGTGTGATTGAAGTGGGAGTGAGTGTGAGTGTGTGAGTGTGTGTAGTTTGAGGTGCTCTGACAAAATGCAGAAGGACATTTGGCAGAAGGACATTTGGCAGACGGACATTTGGCCGACGGACATTTGGCTGACAGACAGAAAGCTAAAGAATGCTCCGATTTCGGCCGAGGGCAGATATGTTCCAGAGTGCTCTGTTCTAATCAGAGCCTCGGGCGCCGCAACTGCCTCTGGGAACCTTACCATGGGTCCCAGACCGCACGTCTTGTAATTCTCTGTCTGGGAAATTATCTATCTATCAAATCTATCTATTTATCTATCAAATCTATCTATCTATCGTATCTATCAAATGTATCTATTGCATCTATTGATCTATCTATCTAATCTATGTATCTATCTATCTATCTATCTATCTATCTATCAAATCTATCTCGTGGCCGGACTGTTATCTGACAGCCACTTGTGTTTCGGCCAAATGTCCGTCGGCCAAATGTCCATCGGCCAAATGTCCGTCTGCCAAATGTCCGTCGGCTAAAAGTCCGGCCACGGTAGTTTGAGGATGATAGGGAGAGCTAGGGCGGGGGGGGGGGGGGAGGAGGGAAGGGGAGTTGCAGGGAGAGGATTATGGACAGGAGGAGCAGCAGGGTCCCTGTCAGGGAGTGAGTGGAGTGGGGAGAGGGAGAGCTAAAAGGGAGGATGGGAGTGGGGCTGTCCCAAGGCCAGGCACACTCAGAAGAGGGATAGAGGGTGCGCATGGGGATAGAAAGGGGGAGGAGGGAAAGGATAGGGAGGAACCCAGGCGGCCCAGGACGAGGAGCGCATGAGGTGCCCCAACTTCTCTTTTGCCGAAAACCTTGCGCTAGTCCAGGCCGTCATGGAGAACCACACTGCCCTCCTTGGCCAAGATAAGGGCAAAGGAGTTGCCCGAAGGTGTAAAGATGCATGGCTGAGGGTCGAGGAGGCAGTCAACAGCGTGGCCCAGTAGAGGAGGAATGTGGATGGGCTCAAGAAAAGGTGGAATGACTGCAAGAGGCGGGTCAAGGAGAAAATGGGCCAAGAAGCCATGCACCAGAGGGGAACAGGCGGTGGTCCTCCCCAGGAGGCGGAATATAATGAGTGGCAGGAGATCATTCGCAGGTCCCTGAGCATCACAGCAGTCCGTGGACTTCCAGGGGCTCGTGACTCAGGGACTGCAACATCAGCACAGCATGTTGGTGAGTAACATCCCACACACCAGTATTATATGTATTTGAGATATAACATCCTTTAATGTCACACATTCATGTACACAATGAGGAGCATGGTATTTGGCCTACTAACAAAAACATCTACAATTAGATTTCACATTAAAGGGACATTAAACCAAAGCTTTTTATTTCATTATTCAGATAGAGAATACAGTTTTAAACAACATCCCAATTTACTTTTTTTTATCTAATTTGCTTCATTATTTTGTTATTCTTTGTTTATTAAATATCAATGCACATGGGTGAGCCAATCACATGAGGCATTGATGTGCAGCCACCAATCAGCAGCTTCTGAGCCTATCTAGATATGCTTTTATGCTAAGAATATCAAGAGAATGAAGCAAATTAGGTAATGGAAGTAAATTACAAAGTTGTTTAAAATTGCATGCTCTAGCTGAATCATGAAAGAATAAAATTGGGTTTAATGTCCATTTAATGCTACTTAACACATTGAAATTCATGATATGAGGTGGAATAGGGAAATACTAACATGTCTCGGAGTAACACAGGCCACAAGCCACATGTAGAGTTTTCAGTAAATGGACACTATAGCCATCACAATACTTTTAGCTCAAGAAAGCATGTTATGTGCCTACATCAGGCTAAAGGAAATTGTGTGACCATAGTGTCACTTAAAGAACACATTTTCTCCATCACTGACATGTACACAAATGCCTCCACCACAATCACCAGGCCAGAGAATCCCTCAACAGTATGCTCCCAGGCATGAGGTGGGTTGAATTGCCTCTGTTGAGGACCCATACGTCATGCCACCAAGTTTTGAAGAGGAGCCCTGGCAGGATCACTGGCCGGAGGACTATTCTTTTGGTTATGAGGGGCAGCCAAGGCATCCCCAAAGGGTATATGTCTTTACCCCCCCTCCCAATATCAGGCCAGTCAGGACTTTTACCACCAGGACATACAAACTGGTCAGGCTGAGTGGTCACACACCAGTCGTCAATGGGACTACCAGTCCACCTCGAGAGCTCCACCATCCGCTTCCCTTGGAAGAGCTCCAGCATATGAAGAGGAGCATATAGCTGTGGTAGTTCCTCCTGAGGCACCAGCTCTTGTAGTTCCTCCTGAGGCACCAGCTCTTGTAGTTCCACCTGAGGCACCAGCTCTTGTAGTTCCACCTGAGGCATCAGCTCTTGTAGTTCCACCTGAGGCACCAGTTCTTGTAGTTCCACCTGAAGCAACAGCTGTCATAGTTCCAGATGCAACAGCAGCTAGAGGTGAACCTGTGCCTATAATCCCTGCTGGTGAACAGCGTTTAGATCCTCTGACTTCTGCCCTGGGCGACGAATACATTTCCCTCAAGAGGAGGCTCACATCAACCTGCGAGAGAATGCAGAGAGACCAACGCAGGTTTTACAGGAGCCAACAGACTTTACTCCAGCATTCCATTGAGCTGCAATGGGATATGGCAGCATCTTTAAGTGGTATAGTCCAGAACCAATCTCAGATGATGAGAGTTATTTCGGACATGCAGATGCAGACTGACAATAGATGGTGGGAACAAAACCAACTGTTGGGTGTGTTGGTGGAGCAATTCACACACCAGCAGGAAACTGCCTCCAGTCTCTCATCTGTGGCCAGCACTCCTGAAGAATCCTCTGAATCCACACAACCCAGGAGAGGCAGGAGACCCACTCCAGGCACCCCAGCCCCCTCACCTAAGAAGCCTAAAAAAAATAAATATTGTTATATTTCAGCCTAAATCTTGTCCTCTGTTATTTACCATATAATTGTCATCCACATCCATGTGAGGGGTGTTTTAGAACACTAATATTTTTTAAAAATATAATAAGGCCTGTGTGGAAATGGTCCAAAAAAGGTAATATCATCATGTTTATGACATATTCATGTTCTCTAAACCACATCACATAGTTGTGTATGAAGGGTACATATAGTGATATTCACTTTTAAGATGTAAATCAAGGTTTCTCACATCCAATAGAAATTGACCAATGTGCAGGGATAGGCACGAGCCAAGGCTGTGGCAGACATTTTCTAAGGTAAAGACTTTTAGTGAACGACACCTTGCCTATCCCTGCACATGGGTATATATATCTAAATAATAATGTATTTACAGAAGGTGTGAACATAAGGTATAAACATCCATTTTCATTCCTCGAAATGATAGTCTATAAATCATAGTGACCAAAACATGAATTGAACTAATGATATATTTTCAGTAATTAGGGTGGTTAAGGGAATGGGGGTGGGATGTAGTAGTTTCACTTACATGCAGTGGAAATCCGCAGTATGTAATTCGATGACCAACTGCAGCAGGGGCAGTACCATCACCATGGACCTCAGCAGCAACTATAGAATCAGCATGTGTAGACAGAACAACAGGGGATTGTAGGGCTTCCAGCACCCCTTGTGCCCCATGATGACCCCTTGTGCCCCATGATGACCCCTTGTGCCCCATGATGCACCCCTTGTGCCCCATGATGCACCCCTTGTGCCCCACGATGCACCCCTTGTGCCTCATGATTACCCCTTGTGCCCCATGATGCACCCCTTGTGCCCCATGATGCACCCCTTGTGCCCCACGATGCACCCCTTGTGCCTCATGATGACCCCTTGCGCCCCATGATGCACCCCTTGTGCCCCATGATGCACCCCTTGTGCCCCATAATGCACCCCTTGTGCCCCATGATACACCCCTTTGTGCCCCATGATACACCCCTTTGAGATTGGTTTGACAAACTTGCAGTGGCAGGAATAATAAATGCTTTGAAGAGGTTAACTATTTGTGATCAAGCTGCTGATATGTATGTTGTTAAAAAGAAAGAACAAATTCCCAAAGCGCCAACCAAAATATTAAATAGACCCACTAAATAACAAAATTCATAAATAAAATAAACACATAAAATTGCAGGGCCTAATAAATATGCTCAATCTCAATATAGAGTATAGCCTATAAATATTACACATAAATCCTTATACTTTATCAGGTAAAGAAATCAGCTCTTACCAAATGTGTATTCAAAAGATAAATCAAAGAAAAAACAACAACTGCAGTTCATGCATACATAAAGTTCACAGTTTTCATCCGCACTGTCCTGCTGCTCCTTTAATTCCACTGGTGTAGAATCCGTGGTTGTATAAACTGAAGAAATTCCCTGTCAAAAGACACAATAAGACAGGAGCGCAACTCCGTGCGCCAAAAAGTACACGGATGATCTAAGAGCAGATTAAAAAGTTGTTTAATGATTAAAACACATGTAAAACATCCAAGCAAATGATTCAAAACTCACATAGATACCCTCAAACATATGAGGTATGTAAACACATCAATAGGGTAAAGGTGAGTACGTTCCATCACTGGTCTTCTCCCCTCCCTCTCCTGAGGTATTCGATAGCCAGCAGGTAAGTCCTCTCAAAGGAATCTGGACCCTCTCTGTTCACATGCGATAGATACTGCACTGTAAAATGCCGGCTCCAGTACAGGTACTAGCTCAAACGTCAGAGTACGTCCTACGTTGCGTAAAGAGGGCATGGCCTAACGCATTTCGCGAGGCTCCTCCTCGCTTCATCAGAGGCAATGCCCACATTGCTTCTCACAGCCTATTTATATCCCTCTATCATATGTTAAGGATATGGCTTGTTAAAGTTCCCAATCTGTGGACGGGCTGTTTTAATCAGTTGTGCAGAAATTCCCTATACATCGCTTTGCTTATTTGTAAGTGATTAAAACAATCCCTATGATTATACATAAACGTACTAGTCTGATAATTCATAACAGATAAAAGGGAGCATACATTTAACCCTAAATACATACGATAAATTAAATACAAAATTCATATCACATAATCCCATATTCTGTAAGTAGGGATTCTAAACAGCCCAAAATTTATAACAAAAAACTAAAAATATATTTATAATATGTAAAGATTAAAAAGTATATGTATATACATTTTCATATTTCATCACACATATGTAATAGCAAAGTGAATAAATAAATCAATAAATAATCGCTAAAATGAATCGTGCATTCCAATAGGGTCTCTTCATATGTTTTTCTCACTAGAGCACTGGATCCGTATATACTATCCCCCTATTCTCTCATATATATATATATATATATATATATATATATATATATATATATATATATATATATATATATATATATATATATATATATATTGTTTGGCTTTCTATATGGGAGTTTATAAAGGATTATTTAAATAGTTTTTACAGCATTTCCCCAGTAGTCATTTGCATTCCAGGACAGCATGCACAACTTTCCCCTTTAAAATGAGCGGCCTCATGTCATTATATATTATACAATAAGTATACAGTATTTCTGTTATAGCCCTGCTCCCCTACAGGTGCCAAATGTTGCAAATTATTCTCCTTTTCTGGAGATCGTCTACATGTTAGAGGAGATTGTAATATTTAATTTGAAAGGAAACTATTTTTTGTAAAGCAAGAGATTCTGCATCCTTCAAGATCTTAAAAATACCAAGATAAAAACTCAATAAGAGCCCCTGTCCACCATGCATAGAAAGTGCCCCTGTCTTCCAGAACTTCCTCATGTCTTGTGTTGTAATTGAACATTTGCGTGTTGATCTCACTGTGGGCCTCTGTTTTTTGGTAACACATATAATCACAACACCTATCTTACCTCTTCTTAAAACTTTAGACCAGAAATAAGTCATAGAAGGCAGAGGTTGAAGAAATACTGATGTGTCCCTGTCATAAGGGTTGGTTTTAGACATAAAAATTGGAAATGTTTAACAATGTTGTTACTGAAATAGGGCCAGATTACAAGTTGAGCGCAAAATATTGCTTCCGCAAAAGCGATATTTGCACTCAATTTATTAATACCAGCACCAGCAAATGTGCGCTGCTATTACAAATGAGGTGCAAAGCGAACACGACTGCACATTCACATTGCACGGAAGCATTGCACTCACAAGAGTGCTATTCCATAGGCTCCAATGGGAGACTCGTTCTCATGCCGTCAGACACAACATGAGAACTAGAGCAGTGAAGGGGATAAGTTGTTCAGCGATGGGCAGCAAATATAAATATTAGGGATGTACCAATATCGATACTAGTATCGGTATCAGTACCGATACTGAGCATTTGCACAAGTACTCATACTCATGCAAAATGCTCCGATACCTCTACCAATACTTTTAGAGACGTTTGAGAGAAGGAGGGATGTAAAGCAAGGGAGCTTCTGCCCTTACTTCTGCCCTTAGTGTAGCCATGCTGCCAGGGATAGGCACAGACAAAGGCTGTGGCGGACATTTTCCAAATTACAGACCTTAGTGAAGGACACCAAGGTCCATTTTAAATTAAAAACATTATTTTATAGTGCTTGGTGTTATTATTCTGATGCAGATACCACTGATCCTATAACCAGCCCTCCTCTGGCTATACCCATGGGCCAGTGTAACTACTGTGTCATTATATAGTGCTGGGTGTTATTATACTGATGCAGATACCACTGACCCTATAACCAGCCCTCCTCTGGCTATACCCATGTGCCAGTGTCACTTCTGTGTCTTTGTATAGTGCTTGGTGTTATGGTACTGATGCAGATACCACTGATCCTATAACCAGCCCTCCTCTGGCTATACCCATGAGCCAGTGTAACTACTGTGTCATTATATAGTGCTTGGTGTTATTATTCTGATGCAGATACCACTGATCCTATAACCAGCCCTCCTCTGGCTATACCCATGAGCCAGTGTCACTACTGTGTCATTATATAGCCCTGGGTGTTATTATACTGATACAGATACCACTGACCCTATAACCAGCCCTCCTCTGGCTATACCCATGGGCCAGTGTAACTACTGTGTCATTATATAGTGCTGGGTGTTATTATACTGATGCAGATACCACTGATCCTATAACCAACCCTTGTCTGGCTAAACGCATGTGCCAGTGTCACTACTGTGTCATTATATAGTGCTGGGTGTTATTATACTGATGCAGATACCACTGGTCCTATAACCAGCCCTCCTCTGGCTATACCCATGGGCCAGTGTCACTACTGTGTCATTATATAGTGCTGGGTGTTATTATACTGATGCAGATACCACTGATCCTATAACTAGCCCTCCTCTGGCTATACCCATGTGCCAGTGTCACTACTGTGTCATTATATAGTGCTGGGTGTTATTATACTGATGCAGATACCACTGATTCTATAACCAGCCCTCCTCTGGCTATACCCATGGGCCAGTGTCACTACTGTGTCATTATATAGCGCTGGGTGTTATTATACTGATGCAGATACCACTGATCCTATAACCAGCCCTCCTCTGGCTATACCCATGGGCCAGTGTCACTACTGTGTCATTATATAGTGCTGGCTGTTATTATACTGATGCAGATACCACTGATTCTATAACCAGCCCTCCTCTGGCTATACCCATGTGCCAGTGTAACTACTGTGTCATTATATAGTGCTGGGTGTTATTATACTGATGCAGATACCACTGATCCTATAACCAGCCCTCCTCTGGCTATACCCATGTGCCAGTGTCACTACTGTGTCATTATATAGCGCTAGGTGTTATTATACTTATGCAGATACCACTGACCCTATAACCAGCCCTCCTCTGGCTATACCCATGTGCCAGTGTAACTACTGTGTCATTATATAGTGCTGGGTGTTATTATACTGATGCAGATACCACTGATCCTATAACCAGCCCTCCTCTGGCTATACCCATGTGCCTGTGATATTATATAGCGCTGGGTGTTATTATACTGATGCAGATACCACTGACCCTATAACCAGCCCTTGTCTGGCTATACCCATGTGCCAGTGTCACTACGGTGTCTTTGTATAGTGCTGGGTGTTATTATACTGATGCAGATACCACTGACCCTATAACCAGCCCTTGTCTAGCTATACGCATTTGCCAGTGTCACTACTGTGTCTTTGTATAGAGCTGGGTGCTATTATACAGATGCAGATACACATTCAGTATTTCACTCAGGCTTTAGTTATTCCATAACTTATCACCCAATAGAGATTTGAGGTAAAATGATCTATAATGATGATCAGTATATGCATAATCTTGTGTCACAGCAAAAATTGAGCATAATTGTGGGGCCAGTCTAATTTAAACGAACATGTGCTTGTTTCATATTCAATGCAAGCCAATTGCCTATTTATATCAGTGATTTTTGGCAGCAAGTTATCTACACAACATTACATACGTTTTTCATACATGTCAAAATATGGCACAGGCCAATAAAGGAACCTTTAACCGTTTGAGTGTTAAGCACTTTCCCACCTGGGTGCTAAGCTGTTTTAAGTTTTTTTTTTTTAAACAAATTTTTTTTTCAGATCCCCAATACTTACAGTGGGTCTTAGGGGTCTGTAGCTGCTTATATGCCTGAGATACAGGCTTCTAAGCAGCATGCCCCCTGCTCCTATACTTTATATGGTAAATTCTAAATAAAGTTGTGAGGTGACGTCATCACATCATTGCGCCATTGCGCGTGACGTCACTGTGCATAAAGTGAAGCCCCGGCGATGCCTGTCACTATGCAGGCCCGATCGCCGGCGTAGGAGCGAGTGAGAGAGTGGGAAACTCTGCAACTGCAATCGTTAGCACTCAAGGGGTTAACTGAGTATAAAATAAAATGGTCTCTTTCCTTAGAGCATTTTATTTTTAAACAAAAAATGGTTTGTTTGTTTTTTGCTAATCATTTCAAATGCAAGTTAAATCAAATGTATGTAGTCAAAGTTCCACTTTCAGAATGCTGCAGTGCTTTTCAGAACACTGTTTTTTTATATGTTTTATTTATATTTTATAATTATGTAAAATATGGTTATGGACTGGCATATATTAGACAATTTTTTCAAATATATTTAGCTCTGCAGGGTATACAAAACAAATTTAAATTCAGTAATGTTGAAACAAGCAATTCTCCCTATAGTAATTCTTAATATTTATGACCCTGTTTCATTTTGTGATGCAGTGTGTTAATTTGCCTGTTAAAAAATATTTCACCTCCAACATGTCTCTCTTTTGGAGCAAAGTTACTTTCTCATGATCCTATAGGTTGATTTATCAAAGCGTCAACTGAAAATACGCTTGAATTCTGCATCGTATTTGTTGCGAGATTGATCCACCGTAGTAATCAAAGCCTCAAGATCGGCAAATGTTGACATTTGTGACGTAAAATAAGATCCCGCAATCTCAATCCGATGAAGATTCGACTCTATTTGACCCTTTATCCAATTTATCAAACATATAACAGGTACGCTTGCGTCTATTCCGACACAGCGTACCTAGTTTTCAATCCGCCACCCTTGAGGTCGCGGGTGCTATAAAACTCAATGGGAGTCTAAAAACACAGAAAGCTTATGTTTGATGCTGCAAGAGAATAAAGTATATTACATAATAAAAGTAAATTAGAAACTCTATTAAAATTGTATAGCCTTTCTAAATCAAACAATATTATTGCTTCACATTCGGTAGATATATGGATAAAAATGAAAAATACATTACTACTTATGGATTATGCTACAAATTAGTCTCTCATTACAAAGCAAGGGGACAATATTATTTCTACAAATTTGTTGAAAATTTTGCCCCAAACTTGTCGCACTAATAGATATAGAGATAAAAATGAAATGCACAACATACTATAGCTAACTTCCTTTTTATTTTTTGTGAAAAATCTATTTGCACCATGTTTAAGCCATGTAATACAAGTCCCACTCTCCACTTCCCACATGACAATAAAAAAGTATCTGTAATTGGTATCGGTGAAAACTTGAAAAAAAGTATCAGTACTTGTACTCAGTCTTAAAAAAAATGGTATTGGTGCAACCCTAATAAATATATGTATGAATATATACATACTGTATATACTGTATTTATGGGAACACACAGTTCCTATAAACCGCTATGTAAAGGCATTTAAAGTTCTGTTTTCTTTTTCTAACTCCCCACACACTCACTTTAACCACTTATAACTACTTTGTGCAGTTATTTTTTTAATAAACTAAAGATGCTTCTTTTTTTTTATTTGTTAAGGCACACTACACTAGTACTGTATGTTGTGGCCAATTGGGGGACAATTTTTAAATTAACCAGAGGTCTGACCTCTAGTTAATTTTCTAAAAGCTAAACTCAAGTTTGCGGTAGCAATAACCAGCCCCTTGTAATGGCTGGTTATTTATTGCGCGACCGTAAATGGGTGAAATTGCCCATTTGTGGACGGACGATAAATTAGCACTCCACTTGTAATCTAGTCCATAATGGGTGGAGGGTGAGGCTGGTAAGAAGTTATTTTCTGCATCCTCAACATCCCAAACTGCCTTGCATCTTAGTTACTGAAGCAATTAACTGTAAATAAACTGTTCTATTGCCTTTAAACTGCTTATTTTTTTAACTAATATGTCAGGTTTTTTTATTTTAATTTTTTAAATGGCTTTTTACGATGGTTTCAATATGGAGAAATTAATTTTAGTTATTTTTAATTTATCAACTATAAAAATATGTCAAATATTCTATTTTAAATAGTGTCTACCACAGCACGTGACTATCTGACCCTTGACCTAGGTAGATTCATTCTAATACTGCAGGTATCAGATTGTCTACAGTTGAACAAATAAAGATGATAGGCTGGGTAGCATGACATGCCCAGTATCCCCAGTGTATATTGTAACTGCCAATGCCTCACAGACGCCGGGAATTATATTTCATGGTGCCTCCTACAAGCTGCCAGAACCTGTTACACAGTGAACAATGAGAAGGTATTGATGGATGGAATAATAAAAATAAGCTTCCCTTCAGGGCAATACACAGTGCTGCATTATAAATATAATCCCACAGCTCCCTTCATAAATGCCAAAACACTGTGGCAAGCAAGCAGCACCCTCTGCAGCCCATATCATCCTGCTGATTTCTCTCATTAATAATCGTATCTGTTGCCATATCTTATGTAGTTGCAAATACATTCATTTTCCCTTCAAAATGTATTCTAAAAATTTTAGGTTAATGAAAACCAATAAAAAAAAAAATACAATACAATTTGGGGAGAGCTATATCAAAAACAGCTGAATTACTATAAACTGAAAAACCCTCTTGATTACCCTCTAATATTAATATATAAAAAGTTATTTCTACCTTAAAGGTACAGTGAAGTCAAAAGAAAACTTTCATAATTCAGATAGAGCATAGCATTTTAAAAAAAACATTCTGATTTACTTCTATTATCTAATTTGCGTTTTTCTCTTGGTATCCTATGTTGGAAATCATACCTTGGTAGACTCAGGTGCAGCAATGCACTCCTGGGAGCTAATTGTTGATTGGTGGTTGCACACATATGCCTATTGTCATTGGCTAACCCAATGTGTTCAGCTACTCCCAGTACTGCGTTATTGCTCCTTCAACAAAGAAAACTATTGGCTAGATTACGAGTTTTGCGCTATACTGTGTAAATAACGCAATAAAATGAACGTTACCACACTTTCTATTGTGCTGCCATTACGAGTTACTGAAAAACCTCCTTGTGCTGTGCGTTAAGCTCCATACCACACAAAAGCCAAGGGCTGAGTTTACGTGCACGCTTTCCCCCGTAGACATCAAAGGGGACAAAGTGTTAGAAAAAAATCTAACACCTGCGATCACGGAATGGCAAATCACTGTAACGCAACCCCATTGATGTCTATGGGGGAAAGAAAGTTATGTTTAAACCTAACACACTAATATAAACCCCTAGTCTAAATACCCCTGATCCGCCGCTCCCGACATCGCCAACAGCCCGACACTAAATAAAGTTATTAACCCCTAATCCGCCGCTCCCTGAGATCGCTGACACTAAATAAACCTATTAAAACCTAAACCGCCGCCCCCCACATCGCAACTAAATAAACCTAT
Organism: Bombina bombina; assembly: GCF_027579735.1. Classification (NCBI taxonomy): domain Eukaryota; kingdom Metazoa; phylum Chordata; class Amphibia; order Anura; family Bombinatoridae; genus Bombina; species Bombina bombina. The sequence continues at coordinate 1,066,456,461 of NC_069501.1, read as the reverse complement.
TAACCTCTAAACCGCCAGCCCCCCACATTGTAACTAACATACAGCTAGATTACGAGTTATGCGGGCTATAGGGAAATTAACGAATGCAACAAAAGTTCCATTATTTAACCCCCTATAGCACAGCCATTACAAGTTTTGAAAAACCCGGCTTGTGCGTCCGATATGGTGCTTTTAAGCTCCATACAGCACAAAATACAAGCGCTGTTTTGACGTGCTCCTGCACTCTTTCCCCATAGACATCACACCTGTGATTGCGGAAAGAAAAGCTCAGTAACGTAGCCCCATTGATGTCTAAGGGGAAAAAAAGTTACGTTTAAACCTAACACCCTAACATAAACCCCGAGTCTAAGTGCCCCTAATCTGCCCCCCACCGACATCGCCGACACCTACATAATGTTATTAACCTCTAATCTGCTGCCCCTGATATCGCCACCACCTAAATAAAACTATTAACCCCTAATCTGCTGCTCCCGATATAGCCGCCACTATACTTAAGTTATTAACCCCTATTCCCCTGCACCCCAACATCTTCCACACTATAATAAATTTATTAACCTCTATTCCGCTGCTCCCGACATCGCTACAAATAAATAAAGCTATTAACCCCTAAACCTCTGGCCTCCCACATCACTACCACTAAATAAACCTATTAACCCCTAAACCGCCAGCCCCCCACACCGCAACAACCTAAATTAAACTATATTAACCCCTAAACCTAACCCTAACGTAACCCTAAGCCTAACCCTAAACCTAGCCGTAACCCTAACGTAACCCTAACCCTAACACCCCCTAACTTTAACATAAAAAATAAAATATAGTTAAATTAAACTTACAATTATTAACTAAATAATTCCTATTTAAAACTAAATAAATACTTACCTGTGAAATAAAGCCTAAGCTAGCTACAATATAAAAAATAGGTTTTATTTTTATTCTACAGGTAAATTTGTATTTATTTTAACAAGGTAGACTAGTTAGTAAATAGTTATTAACTATTTACTAACTACCTAGTTAAAATAAATACAAACTTACTTGTGAAATAAAACCTAAGCTGCCTTACACTAAAACCTAACATTAAAAAAAATAAAAAAACCTACCATTACAAAAAATAACAAACGAAATTATACAAAACAATTAAAATGATTCCTATTGTAATACCCTTTAAAAAAAAAAAACACCCCAAAATAAAAAACCCTAATCTGTAATAAACTACCAAGGGCCTTAAAAGGGCCTTTTGTAGGGCATTGCCCAAAAGTTAACAGCTCCTTTAATACAAAACAAAACAAACACCCCCTAAAAGTATACAAACCCCCACCCCCCAAACACACAAAATAAAAATAAAGTAAAACCTAATCTACCCATTGCCCTGAAAATGGCATTTGTATGGGCATTGCCCTTAAAAGGGCATTTAGCTCTTTTGCTGCCCAACCCACCCCAAAACAAAAAAAATACATTACACAAAATAACAAACAAATTATCAAAAATAATAAAAATTATTCCTATTCTAATACCCATTTTAAAAAAAAAACACCCCAAAATTAAAAACCTAATCTAGAATAAACTACCAATAGCCCTTAAAATAGCCTTTTGTAGGGAATTGCACTAAGTTAAACAGCTCTTTTACCTGAAAAAAAAATTACAAACCCCCAACCCCCAACCCACAAAATAAAAAAAACTATCTAAGAAACCTAATCTACTTATTGCCCTGAAAAGGGCATTTGTATGGGCATTGCCCTTAAAAGGGAATTTAGCTCTTTTGCTGCCCAAACCCTAATAAAAAAAAAAAACACCCAAAAAACCCTTAAAAAAAAAGTAACCCCTGACGATCCACTTACAGTTTTTTAAGTCCCGCTTGAATGATCTTCATCCAGGCGGTGAGAAGTCTTCATCCAGGTGGCCTCTTCTATCTTGATCCCGGTGGCGCCGAGCCAGTCCATCCTGATGACATCCGCCGCGGAGCATCCTCTTCATATGGTCGCCGCGGTACACTAAATCTTCAATGCAAGGTACACGATTCAAGATGGCATCCCTTGCATTCCTATTGGCTGAAAAATCAGCCAATAGATATTAGAGCTGCTAAAATCCTATTGGCTGTTCAAATCAGCCAATATTATTTAAGCAGCTCTTATTCTATTGGATGAGCTGCTTTTCAGGGCTATTGGTAGTTTATTGTAGGCCAGCTTTTTTTTATTTTGGGTGGGCTTTTTTATTTTGATAGGGCTGTTAGATTAGGTGTAATTCTTTTTATTTTGGATAATTTCGTTTGTTATTTTTCGTAATTTAGTGTTTGTTATTTTTTGTAAGGTAGTATTTTCAATTTTTTTGTAATTAGAGACTCCTACCGCATATAAAAGTCAGTAGTTAAGAGTTATGGGATAACGCCGGAACATAAAGCTCTTAATTACAGTGCTAACACCCATAAACTACCTATTAACACCTAAACTGAGGCCCCCCCAAATCGCAAACACTATAATAAAATTATTTAACCCCTAATCTGCCGACCGGACATCGCCGCCACCTACATTATACCTATGAATCCCTAATCTACTGCCCCTAACATCGCATACACCTACATTATATTTATTAACCCCTAATCTGCCACCCCCAACATCGCCGCCACCTAACTACAATTATTAACCCCTAATCTGCCGACCGGACATCGCCGCCACTATAATAAATGCATTAACCCCTAAACCGCCGCACTCCCACTTCGCAAATACTATAAAATTTGTTATTAACCACTAATCTGCTGTCCCTAACATCGCCGCCACCTACCTAAATTATTAACCCCTAATCTGCCACCCCCAACGTCGCCGCTACTATAGTAAATGTATTAACCCCTAAACCTAAGTCTAACCCTAACACCCCCTAACTTAAATCTATTTTTAATAAATCTAAATACAATTACTATAATTAAATAAATTATTCCTATTTAAAACTAAATACTTACCTATAAAATAAACCATAAGATAGCTACAATATAACTAATAGTTACATTGTATTTATTTTAACTAGGTACAATAGCTATTATAGCCGTCATTCGTCGTAGTCCATCGGTGAAGAAGGTGGTTCCGCGTCGGCGGAAGGAAGATTCAAGACCCGGCTTGGAAGATGACTTCGCCCGGATAGAAGACCTCTTCAGCGCCTCTTTGAAGATGACATCGGCCGGATCGAAGACTTTTCTTCAGCGCCGCCTGGATGATGACTTCATCAGATGGAAGATTTCTTCAGCGCCGCTTGGAGGATTAACTTCTTCCGCTCCGGATGTCCTCTTCAGTTCCATCGGTGGCTCGGCTGAGTGAAGACAACTAAAGGTAGGATGATCTTCACAGGCAAAAGAGCTGTTTTCTTTGGGGCATGCCCCCACAAATGGCCCTTTTAAGGGCTGGTAAGGTAAAAGAGCTTTGAAATTTATTTAATTTAGAATAGGGTAGGGCATTTTTTTATTTTGGGGGGGTTTGTTATTTTATTAGGGGGCTTAGATTAGGTGTAAGTAGCTTAAAATTGTTGTAATATTTTTAACATGTTTGTAACTTATTTTTTTTATTTTTTGTAACTTAGCTTTTTTTATTTTTTATACTTTAGTTAGTTTATGTAATTGTATTTAATTGTAGTTATTTGTAGGTAGTTTATTTAATTAATTTAATGATAGTGTAGTATTAGGTTTAATTGTAACTTAAGTTAGGATTTATTTTACAGGTAATTTTGTATTTCTTTGAGCTAGGTAGTTATTAAATAGTTAATAACTATTTAATAACTATTCTAACTAGCTAAAATAAATACAAAGTTACCTGTAAAATAAATATAAATCCTAAGATAGCTATAATATAATTATTAATTATATTGTAGCTATCTTAGGGTTTATTTTACAGGTAAGTATTTATTTTTAAATAGGAATAATTTATTAAAGTATAGTGTAGTGTTAGGTGTAATTGTAACTTAGGTTAGGATTTATTTAACAGGTACATTTCTCTTTATTTTAGCTAGGTAAGCTATTAAATAGTTAATAACTATTTAATAGCTATTGTACCTGGTTAAAATAAATTGAAAGGTACCTGTAAAATAAAAATAAATCCTAAGATAGCTAGAATGTAATTATTATTTATATCGTAGCTATATTAGGGTTTATTTTAAAGGTAAGTATTTAGTTTTAAATAGGATTCATTTAGTTAATAAGAGTTAATTTATTTAGATTTATTTAATTAATATTTAAGTTAGGGGGGCGTTAGGGTTAAGGTTAGACTTAGGTTTAGGGGTTAATAATTTTATTACAGTGGCGGCGGTGTAGTGGGGGGCAGATTAGGGGTTAATAAATTTATTATAGGTGGCGACGGTGTAGGGGGGGCAGATTAGGGGTTATTAAATTTATTATAGGTGGGGACGGTGTAGGGGGGGCAGGATAGGGGTTAATAGGTTTAATATAGGTTGCGGCGGGTTCAGGGAGCGGCGGTTTAGGGGTTAAACTATTTATTTAGTTGCGGAGAGGTGCGGGATCAACAGGATAGGGGTTAATAATTTTATAATAGAGGGCGACGGTGTAGGGGGGGCAGGATAGGGGTTACTAGGTATATTGTAGGTGGCAGCGGTGTCCGGGAGCGGCGGTTTAGAGGTTAATACATTTATAAGAGTTGCGGCAGGGTCTAGGAGCGGCGGTTTAGGGGTTAATACATTTATCAGAGTTGGGGCAGGGTCTAGGAGCGGCGGTTTAGGGGTTAGTAACTTTATTGAGTTGCGGGGGCTCCGGGGGCGCCGGTATAGGGGGTAGAACAGTGTAGTTTAGTGTGAGTGCTTAGTGACAGGCTAGCAATAAAGTTGGGAAAAAGCCGAAGGGCAGCGAGATCGGATGTGTGATAACTCTCACAGTCCGCTGCTCATCGCCCCGCGGCTTTTTGACAGCTTTATTTGATAACTTAGGCGTATTTTTTCAGGTCCGCGGCGGCGATGTGAGGCGAGCTTAGGCGGGCGTATTGAGCCAGAAAAGTAGACGACTTGATAACTACCCCCCTTTGTAATTTTCAGAGTAGTGTTAGGATTTTTTAATGTGTAGTTTAGTTTTATTTAATTAATAGTTTAATTTTAGTTTAATAAGTATATTAGTTTAATTGTTAGTTTAAATTTACGGCTAGATTACGAGTCTTGCTTAAAAAGCAGCGTTGTCCAGTCCCAACGTTGCTTTTTAACGCCCACTGGTATTACGAGTCTTGCAGGTACAGGTGTACCGCTCACTTTTTTGGCCAGACTCGGAAATACCGCAAATCCACTTACGTCAATTGCGTACCCTATATTTTCAATGGGACTTGCATAGCACCGGTATTACGAGTCTGAACAAAAGTTAGCAGTAGACTCTCTCCTGTCAAGACTGGTACCGCATTTAAAAGTCAGTAGTTAAGAGTTTTACACTACAACGCCGTAGCATAAAACTCTTAACTAAAGTGCTAAAAAGTACACTTACACTAACACCCATAAACAACCTATTAACCCCAAAACCGAGGGCCCCCCACATTGCAAACACTAAAATAAAAATTTTAACCCCTAATCTGCCGAACCAGACATCGCTGCGACTATAATAAATATATTAACCCCTAAACTGCCGCACTCCCGCCTCGCAAACACTAGTTAAATATTATTAACCCCTAATCTGCCGTCCCTAACATCGCCGACACCTACCTACATTTATTAACCCCTAATCTGAGTCTAACACTAAGCCTAACACCCCCCTAACTTAAATATAATTTAAATAAATCTAAATAAAATAACTATCATTAACTACATTATTCCTATTTAAAACTAAATACTTACCTATAAAATAAACCCTAAGATAGCTACAATATAACTAATAATTACATTGTAGCTAGCTTAGGGTTTATTTTTATTTTACAGGCAAGTTTGTATTTATTTTAACTAGGTAGAATAGTTATTAAATAGTTATTAACTATTTAATAACTACCTAGCTAAAATAAATACAAAGGTACCTGTAAAATAAAACCTAACCTAAGTTACAATTACACCTAACACTACCACTATAATTAAATTAATTCCCAAATTAAAGGGACAGTAAACCTTAAAAAAAAGTTATATAATTCTGCACATAGTGCAGAATCATATAACATTACATTAGCCAAACGTTTTAAATCATAATATTGCCTTTTTATTTTTAAAAAATATCTATGTGCAGAATTATATAACATTTTTTTAAGGTTTACTGACCCTTTAAATACATTTTTAGATTAAATAAAATTATCTAAAGTACAAAAAAACAACAAACACTAAGTTACAGAAAATAATAAACAAATTACAAGAATTTTAAACTAATCACACCTAATCTAATCCCCATAAAAAAATAAAAAAAGCCCCCCTCCAAAATAAAAAAGCCCTACCCTACACTAAATTACAAATAGCCCTTAAAAGGGCCTTTTGCGGGGGCATTGCCCCAAAGTAATCAGCTCTTTTACCTGTAAAAAAAGTACAAATCCCCCCCAACATTAAAACCCACCACCCACACAACCAACCCTACTCTAAAACCCACCCAATCCCCCCTTAAAAAAACCTAACACTAACCCCGACGGCTCTTCTCGAATGAAGGTTCCTTTAAATGACGTCATCCAAGATGGTGTCCCTTCAATTCAGATTGGCTGATAGAATTCTATCAGCCAATCGGAATTAAGGTAGAAAAAATCCTATTGGCTGATGCAATCAGCCAATAGGATTGAAGTTCAATCCTAATGGCTGATCCAATCAGGATTGAGCTTGCATTCTATTGGCTGTTCCAATCAGCCAATAGAATGCCAGCTTCAAGCCAATAGGATTTTTTCTACCTTAATTCCGATTGGCTGATATAATTCTATCAGCCAATCGGAATTGAAGGGACACCATCTTGGATGATGTCATTTAAAGGAACCTTCATTCGAGAAGAGCCGTCGGGTGATGAGGATGCTCCGCGTCAGATGTCTTGAAGATGGACCCGCTACTCGCCCGATGGATGAAGATAGAAGATGCCGTCTGGATGAAGACTTCTGCCCGTCTGGTGGAACACTTCGCCCGGCTTGGATGAAGACTTCTCCCGGCTTAGTTGAGGACTTCGGCCCGGTTGGGTGAAGACGTCTCCCGGTAAGGTGATCTTCAAGGGGTTAGTGTTAGGTTTTTTTAAGGGGGGGATTGGGTGGGTTTTAGAGTAGGGTTGGTTGTGTGGGTGGTGGGTTTTAATGTTGGGGGGGATTTGTACTTTTTTTTACAGGTAAAAGAGCTGATTACTTTGGGGCAATGCCCTGCAAAAGGCCCTTTTAAGGGCTATTTGTAATTTAGTGTAGGGTAGGGCTTTTTTTATTTTGGGGGGGCTTTTTATTTTTTTAGGGGGATTAGGTTAGGTGTAATTAGTTTAAAATTCTTGTAATTTGTTTATTATTTTCTGTGTCTTTTTTTGTACTTTAGATAATTTAATTTAATTGTATTTAATTTATTTAATTATTTAATTATTTAGTTTAGTGTTAGGTGTTAGTGTAATTTAGGTTAGGTTTTATTTTACAGGTACTTTTGTATTTATTTTAACTAGGTAGTTATTAAATAGTTAATAACTATTTAGTAACTATTCTACCTAGTTAAAATAAATACAAACTTGCCTGTAAAATAAAAATAACCCCTAAGCTAGATACAATGTAACTATTAGGTATATTGTAGCTAACTTATGGTTTATTTTATAGGTAAGTATTTAGTTTTAAATAGGAATAATTTATTAAATGATAAGAATATTTATTTAGATTTATTTAAATTTTATTTAAGTTAGGGGGTGTTAGAGTTAAGGTTAGACTTAGGTTTAGGGGTTAATAACTTTAATATAGTGGCGGTGACGTTGGGGGCGGCAGATTAGGGGTTAATAACTATAATGTCGGTGTCAGCGATGTTGGGGGTAGCAGATTAGGGGTTAATACATATAATGTAGGTGGCGGCGGTGTCCGGAGCAGCAAATTAGGGGTTAGTAAGTGTAAGATTAGGGGTATTTAGACTCGGGGTTCATGTTAAGGTGTAGACCTAAATGTATTTTCCCCATAGGAATCAATGGGGCTGCGTTAGGAGCTAAACGCTGCTTTTTTGCAGGTGTTAGGTTTTTTTTCAGCCGTCTCTCCCCCATTGATTCCTATGGGGAAATCGTGCACAAGCACGTTTAGCCAACTCACCGCTAAAGTAAGCAGCGCTGGTATTGAGGTGAGATTTGGAGCAAAATTTTGCTCTATGCTCACTTTTTTTGCGGCTAACGCCGGGTTTGTAAAAACCCGTAATACCAGCGCTGTCTGTAAGTGAGCGGTGAGCATAAACTGGTCGTTAGCACCGCATAGCCTCTAACGCAAAACTTGTAATCGTAATCGTAATCTAGCCGTCAGTTCTTTTAATTTGACAGGTAAGTTTTAATTTAATTTAATTTAAGTTAGGGAAATTGTAATTTTAACATAAAGTTAGGGGGGCGTTAGGTTTAGGGGTTACTAGTTTAATTTAGTTTATTCCGATGTGGGGGGCTTTCAGTTTAGGGGTTAATAGTTTACTTTAGTATATTTCGTTGTGGGGGGCTTGCGGTTTAGGGGTTAATAGGTTTATTATAGTGGCAGCGGTGTAGGGCTTAATAACTTAAGTATAGTGTGGGAGGGTGGCGGTTTAGGGGTTAATAACTTTATTATAGTGGTGACGATGTTGGGGAGCGGCGAATAGGGGTTAATAATTCTTTTAGTGGCGGCGATGTCGGGGGGAGATTAGGGGTTAATAAGTTTAATATAGTAATTGCGATGCGGGAGGGCCTCGGTTTAGGGTTTAATAGGGTTTATGGGTGTTAGTGTACTTTGTGACACTTTAGTTATGAGTTTTATGTAACAGTATTGTTGCGTAAAACTCATAACTACTGCTTTTATCCAAACAATTTTTAAATGTATCTAGGGTATTGGCATTCACTACCTCCTTTGGTAATGAATTCCACAATTTCTTGCTCTTACAGTGAAAAAATGTTTCTGTTGCAGGAGATTAAATCTCCTTTCCTCCAACCTTAAATTGTGACTTCTTGTCACAAACAATTTTCTTGGAATAAACAGAGCTTCTAAACCTATTAACCCCTAAACCGCTGGACCCCAACATTGCAAAACACTTAAACTTCTGAAGATCATTACCAACAGATGAGGACTGAACAGACTTTGGAAAAAGAACTAATTAAATAAATAAGATCTTCTGCCATTGTATTATGATGTGCTTTAATTTAATGTATTTCATTCTAATTTAAATAGACACAAAAGTTTCCTAAATCCGTGGTATATATCCTCTGTATAAGCTCTGGTGGTAAGGCAACCTGGTATTCCTTTTGGCATGTCAACCTAGACAATTCTCCCCCTGACTCACTCAACTGAGGGGAGCAAACTCAGAAAGCTGTGCTTGCAAAAAAAGAGGAAAGTGTTTGAATCTTTATTGGCCTTTCTCAAGTCATTATCTTATTTGTCTTTAAGCTCCTTATATAGCTTGTCGTATTCTTACATTTAAATATCACTATGATTTAGATTTATACTACCATGTGCTTCATAACTGGTGTTTCTGGCGAGCCTGCAGCCGGAGCTTGATAGATATGCCCAATAGATGATAGATACAAGATAATCACAGAGGTAAAAAGTGTATTAATATAACTATGTTGGTTAAGCAAAACTAGGGAATGGGTAATAAAGGGATTATCTCTTTTTTAAATAATAAAAATTCTGGTTTAGACTGTCCCTTTAAGTGCGCTAACCTGACATGAAAATATTAATATTTCACTTTTCAATGTTCTTCACATAGCAGAATATATTTATAAATACATATTCACATATTTCTACATATATCTGATGATTTTGTTTGGTAAAATATATATCTATATACTGTATATAGATGATTATATATAGATATAGATATATACAGATTTATATAGGAATATCTTTTTATAAGTACTTAGAACATATTCTGCTATGTGAAGAACATTGGAATGTGAAATATTTATAGTACATACATAGTTAAAACCTTTATTAAATATGAATATTGCATAAATATGCTTTTACATGTTTTCATCTACTTGACTGCAAAGGGCTCCAATGCACTTCTATATATGTCTATATATGTATAGCCATTTAGCCACCAACAAGCAAGCACAACCCAGGTGCTGAACCAAAAATGGTCTTGCTGCTTATCTTAGATTCCTGCTTTTTCAAATAAAGATAGCCACAGAACGGAAAAAAAAAGATAATAGGAGTAAATTAGAAAGTTGCTAAAAATCTGCTCTATCTGAATCATGAAAGAGGGTTTAGTATCCCTTTAATAATAAAAATAAGATTTGTGTAAAACGTAGGAATGTAAAATATGCTTTTTATATATGGATCGGATATAGAAAATGGATTAAAACTACACTTTATTAACATATATGCAAAATAGACATTACCAAAGGAAATATGCTGCCATAGGTATAGAGAAATTGGTATTGTTACTTCCAGACTCCATATAAAAAAAAACCTTTATTGGCCAGCATCTACCTATTGCTAATAACACAATAGTAAAAAAGATGCTAAAGTAGGCTATTAGAGAATGGGAATAGTCACTTCCAGAAATCTAAATTCAGCAGCCATACTGTATAGCCCTTAAAGTAAAAAAATCATATGAAAGAGGGCTAGTGGACCCAGTAAGCTTGTGTAATGACCTTTTAATTTGAACTAGGGATAAGGCTAATAGCAGGGTATCTGAGCATCGCAACCACACTTTACACATGTATTCACACACAATGCAAAACAAGCTATGCGCTCGAGGGCGTCCTCCTGCCTGTGTACTGCTTTGATTAAACAAAGTCAGACGATTGCTAGCTAATATCCCTGAGTTATAAACTGCATACTTCCACAACATACATGCAAAACATTCATATTCCTTATTCTTCTCCAATATTCCCTGTCACACAATATACTTCCCTTTATGATTATGAATGTTGCCTTGTAATAAATATATGCTACACATTGAATCAATAGCGCTACTAGATCATGGAAATGATGATAAAAAACATCTGATGATTTAATATAGTAATGATCTTTTATACTTAGATACAATACTATCAGCATAAATGTAACAGTCGCTATTTAGCATCTCAAAATATTTATTTGGCAAATACATATGGAGTAAATCCACCTTCACTAATAAGATCCTGAATGAAATATCGGAAAAGGCCAATGCGGTGTTACACTTCCACAAATCATTAATGGAGTAACAAACACGTTACTATGACTACTAATAAGAATAAAAAGCGTAGTCCAACGCTGGGCTGGCCCTATGCCATGACAAAGTCACGTTTGAGTGACGGAAACGCGTCGGTGGGCGTGGCCTGGTTCACAGCGTGTTCTTAACATACACCTAGCATGCATAACAGCGGTCTTTGCTCAATACCGCTATAGATACTTAAAGTGCTTAAACTTTTTTTATACAATGTTGGGTCCAATTAAGGGGCTGTTACATAATGTTCACTCATGCTAATACCGCAGCTCAGTACCACCATTATTACAAAGTTAATACATTAATTTAAGCACAGTATCTTATATATAGACACTTAGTTCGTTGTTTTAGCTTTGCACACAAATAGACTTATTTGAGCTACAACCTATTTGTCTTACAATAAGAAAGATGAATGTTTTGTATGTATGTTGTGAAAGTATGCAGTTTATAACTCAGGGATATTAGCTAGCAATCGTCTGACTTTGTTTAATCAAAGCAGTAAGCAGGCAGGAGGACGCCCTCGAGCGCATAGCTTGTTTTGCATTGTGTGTGAATACATGTGTAAAGTGTGGCTGCGATCCTCAGATACCCTGCTATTAGCCTTATCCCTAGTTCAAATCAAAAGGTCATTACACACGCTTACTGGGTCCACTAGCCCTCTTTCATATGATTTTTTACTTTAAGGTGCTATACAGTATGGCTGCTGAATTTAGATTTCTGGAAGTGACTATTCCCATTCTCTAATAGCCTACTTTAGCATCTTTTTTACTATTGTGTTATTAGCAATAGGTAGATGCTGGCCAATAAAGGTTTTTTTGATATGGAGTCTGGAAGTAACAATACCCATTTTTAAATATACCTATGGCAGCATCTTTCCTTTGGTAATGTCTATTTTGCATATATGTTAATAAAGTGTAGTTTTAATCCATTTTCTATATTTGATAATCATAGTGTATAATTCTACACTTGGCTTAAATGTCACAAATCCCCTCATTTTTCCCTAACCCAATTATTATATATGGATTGGTTCAGCCCTGATCCATTGGCAGAGGATTTTGGTTCTCGTGCCAGGAAGCCTGAGTGACTCAGGCAGGCAGGGAACAGAGCGAAAGATGCCATCTCCAACAAGTGCAAGTTAATTGCACTGCATGCTTCAGAGATTGGAACCGACATCCGTTTTGGAGAACGATTCATAAGCTAGCCCGGACTGACTACAGGGCCTCTCCCCCTCCCACTGGTGTTGCATGAAAAGGCTTGACGGACCCTGTTCCTGACAGAAGTCTAATCCAGGGAATGTATTCCTGTGTGACACCCCTGGTTTGACCTGTCAGAGTGACAGATTCCCAGCCGCAATCTGCACTATGACCTGGGTGTTCCAGCTGTCCCACTGTGGAAAGTGTCCCTCTGTGGTTCCCCTGGGCAGTTTGTGGGGCAAAGATCCGCGATTTCCTCCCATGTGGTATCTTCCTGAGGATAAATAAGATGCACGACAGTGCTGGGATAGCTTCAATTGTACAGCATAAAAGTTTGATAACTCTAGTAACAAGATGACAGAATAAACCATCTCTTCAAAATTGTGAGTAACAAGTTTCAATTCCCCTCCAAAGTTTTGCCCAAATATTGACAAAGAATACTTAAATAGAGTCTGCCTGTGACTTCTGTCTACACTCTCCTTTTCCTTTGCTTTATTACAAGCACAGATTCTTGCATTGAAGTTAACTCGTTGTATGTCAGCCCTAAAGGACTGCTTTGTTTGTGGCAAGATACATTGCCTACATAACTTTAAGGAAGGAAGAGAGCAGGGCATTAAACACCATAATGGATGCTTCCCTTATGGGGATAGTCATATTAAGTCTGTGATTTGAACATTTGTGTCCTTCCCTCTTTATTAGCCCTTTAAGTCTGTTATCTGCTTAAAAAGTGGGTATATTCTCGTATAAAGACCCTTAGTTATAAAGACAGAGTTTTACTCCAGTGTACAGGGAAATAAGGTCCTAGCGTCTCTAGCACAAAGTCAGCCCCAACCAGAAGTGATACCGGACAGTAAAGGTCACTCAAAAGCAACACTGTTTCCTGGAGTGCCGTAGCTGGGGAGCGGGTGAACCCCACCGCAAATTGCTGATCAAGGAGTAGGGAGAGGCAGGCACTACATGAAGGTGCAAAAAAGTCCAAAATTTATTTGTAACAAAAATAAAAATATGTGGTACAAAAGTTCACAGGACAGAAGAAAAAATACTTAAAAGACCACAGAGGTGGGACACAGACAAACGTCTGACACGTTTTGCGCCCCCTACAGGCGCTTACTCCTAAACATAATACATACAATAGATAATGTTCTACTTATAACCTCATCCGGAAAACATTAACCTTTACATGACCAAAGTGAATTAAAAAGCATAGTGTTAAATACTAAACAAAAATTTGAGCGATAGACGGATTAGTGCATTTTACACCTGAAAACAGAGATTCTGTATTTGTTCACCCACAAAGTGGATATGTTCTAACATACAACTCTTTTTATGGTATAATATACCAAGCCAGAGAATAGACTCCACTATTGGGCTATATCCATCAGCTGAGGATGATATGTACCGAATTTAAGTGCGTATATGATGCATTTCAAGGTTGAAATTGTAAACAACAATATTTTTGCACAACATCTCAACACTTATGGGATACAGCACTAAGATGTTGTCATAAAAAGACAACTTAGCTCAAGGTTATCAAGAGCATAATATAGCTATAATTAAGCGGAAAGTGTATTCTCTTGCATAGTATATGTTTGTTAAAAAATTGTGACTAATATCTGTTTAAGAAAAGGGCTCACTCTGTGATAAATGAGCCTTGCTATATAAGGAGGGAGATTCATCCTAGCATACGGCTAGATTTAGAGTTTTGTCGGTAACGACCCGCGTAGCTAATGCTGGCTTTTTTCTGGCCGCACCTTTTAAATAACTCTGGTATTGAGTCCACAGAATGGCTGCGTTAGGCTCCAAAAAAGGAGCGTAGAGCATATTTAACGCCACTGCAACTCTCGATACCAGAGTTGCTTACGGACGCGGCCAGCCTCAAAAACGTGCTCGTGCACGATTCCCCAATAGAAAACAATGGGGCTGTTTGAGCTGAAAAAAACCCTAACACCTGCAAAAAATCAGCCAATAGAATGCGAGCTCAATCTGATTGGCTGATCGGATCGGCCAATCGGATTGAACTTGATTCTGATTGGCTGATTCCATCAGCCAATCAGAATTTTCCTACCTTAATTCCGATTGGCTGATAGAATCCTATCAGCCAATCGGAATTCGAGGGACGCCATCTTGGATGACGTCCCTTAAAGGAGCCTTCATTCGTCGGTAGTCCGTCGGGCCAGCAGGATGTTCTGCGTCAGAGGTCTGCAAGATGGATCCGGAAGACAGAAGATTGAAGATGCCGTTGATAGAAGACTTCAGCCGGATCATGGACCTCTTCAGCTCCCGCTTGGATGATGACTTCAGCCGGATCATGGACCTCTTCAGCTCCCGCTTGGATGATGACTTCAGCCGGATCATGGACATCTTCAGCCCCCCACTTGGGCTTGGATCAGGACCTCGGAGGAGCTCTTCTGGATCGATCGGTGAACCTGGTATGGTGAAGATAAGGTAGGAAGATCTTCAGGGGCTTAGTGTTAGGTTTATTTAAGGGGGGTTTGGGTTAGATTAGGGGTATGTGGGTGGTGGGTTGAAATGTAGGGGGGGGTATTGTATGTGTTTTTTTACAGGAAAAAGAGCTGAATTTCTTGGGGCATGCCCCGCAAAGGGCCCTGTTCAGGGCTGGTAAGGTAAAAGAGCTTTGAACTTTTGTAATTTAGAATAGGGTAGGGCATTTTTTATTTTGGGGGGCTTTGTTATTTTATTAGGGGGCTTAGAGTAGGTGTAATTAGTTTAAAATTGTTGTAATATTTTTCTGATGTTTGTAAATATTTTTTTATTTTTTGTAACTTAGTTCTTTTTTATTTTTTGTACTTTAGTTAGTTTATTTCATTGTATTTATTTGTGGATATTGTATTTAATTAATGTATTGATAGTGTAGTGTTAGGTTTAATTGTAGGTAATTGTAGGTATTTTATTTAATTAATTTATTGATAGTGTAGTGTTAGGTTTAATTGTAACTTAGGTTAGGATTTATTTTACAGGTAATTTTGTAATTATTTTAACTATTTTAGCTATTAAATAGTTCTTAACTATTTAATAGCTATTGTACCTGGTTAAAATAAATACAAAGTTACCTGTAAAATAAATATAAATCCTAAAATAGCTATAATATAATTATAATTTATATTGTAGCTATATTAGGATTTATTTTACAGGTAAGTATTTAGCTTTAAATAGGAATAATTTATTTTTAATAAGAGTTAATTTATTTCGTTAGATTTAAATTATATTTAACTTAGGGGGGTGTTAGTGTTAGGGTTAGACTTAGCTTTAGGGGTTAATACATTTATTAGAATAGCGGTGAGCTCCAGTCGGCAGATTAGGGGTTAATGTTTGAAGTTAGGTGTCGGCGATGTTAGGGAGGGAAGATTAGGGGTTAATACTATTTATTATAGGGTTAGTGAGGCGGATTAGGGGTTAATAACTTTATTATAGTAGCGGTGCGGTCCGCTCGGCAGATTAGGGGTTAATAAGTGTAGGCAGGTGGAGGCGACGTTGAGGGGGTCAGATTAGGGGTTAATAAATATAATATAGGGGTCGTCGGTGTTAGGGGCAGCAGATTAGGGGTACATAAGTATAACGTAGGTGGCGGTCGGCAGATTAGGGGTTAATTATTGTAGGTAGCTGGCGGCGACGTTGTGGGGGGCAGGTTAGGGGTTAATAAATATAATATAGGGGTCGGCGGTGTTAGGGGCAGCAGATTAGGGGTACATAAGTATAACGTAGGTGGCGGTCGGCAGATTAGGGGTTAAAAAAATTTAATCGAGTGGCGGCGATGTGGGGGGACCTCGGTTTAGGGGTACATAGGTAGTTTATGGGTGTTAGTGTACTTTAGAGCACAGTAGTTAAGAGCTTTATAAACCGGCGTTAGCCCAGAAAGCTCTTAACTACTGACTTTTTTCTGCGGCTGGAGTTTTGTTGTTAGAATTCTAACGCTCACTTCAGCCACGACTCTAAATACCGGAGTTAGAAAGATCCCATTGAAAAGATAGGATACACAATTGACGTAAGGGGATCTGCGGTATGGAAAAGTCGCGGCTGAAAAGTGAGCGTTAGACCCTTTTTTGACTGACTCCAAATACCGGCGGTAGCCTAAAACCAGCGTTAGGAGCCTCTAACGCTGGTTTTCCCGGCTACCGCCAAACTCCAAATCTAGGCCTTAGTCTTAAGTAAAAAAAAAAAATAGGAACTGCTTTATTGCACAGAAAATAAAGCTTTTATACAATTCCAACAGAGGGGGGTAGTCACCACATAATCAATAGAAACAAATATTATACAATGAGACAAACATCAGACAATGGTTAATTAAGACTCTAATCACATCCTGACTTACAAAAGGACAATGGATGACTAACACAATAACAGAAAGACACTTTACACCTAGACTAGATATGCAGACATATAACAGCTGGAGGTCCCAGCATTATAGCAGGAGGTTGCAATCAGCTCAAACATTCTGAGTCTCTTAGTCTGGAGGGGTGGGTTTGGAGCAGGCAATGCTGGATTGGGATGTTATTTTATACTACAACAAAACACAGGAACCAAAACTCTGCTTCAGGGCCCTCCAGTTCTCAGAGTCTCTGGGAACTAATGGAAACGGGGTAAACCTGAATCCAGGGTAAATGTACTCCAAATGTACACTGGGCACCCACCTCCCAAATCATAGAATCCTCTCAAGTTCCAGGGTCCATAGTCGGTGGGGAGGAGGCTGGCTTGCAGTCCTCTCCAAGTACAAAAGTAACAGAAGCTTCCATTACAGTTCACCCACAAAGTGGATATGTTCTAACATACAACTCTTTTTATGGTATAATATACCAAGCAGAGAATAGACTCCACTATTGGGCTTTATCCATCAAATGAGGATGATATGTACCGAATTTAAGTGCGTATATGATGCATCTCAAGGTTGAAATAGTAAACAACTATATTTTTGCACAACATCTCACCACTTATGGGATACAGCGCAAAAAGTTCACAGGACAGAAGAAAAAATACTTAAAAGACCACAGAGGTGGGACACAGACAAACGTCTGACACGTTTTGCGCCCCCTACAGGCGCTTACTCCTAAACATAATACGTACAATAGATAATGTTCTACTTATAACCTCATCCGGAAAACATTAACCTTTACATGACCAAAGTGAATTAAAAAGCATAGTGTTAAATACTAAACAAAAATTTGAGCGATAGACGGATTAGTGCATTTTACAACTGAAAACAGAGATTCTGTATTTGTTCACCCACAAAGTGGATATGTTCTAACATACAACTCTTTTTATGGTATAATATACCAAGCCAGAGAATAGACTCCACTATTGGGCTATATCCATCAGCTGAGGATGATATGTACCGAATTTAAGTGCGTATATGATGCATTTCAAGGTTGAAATTGTAAACAACAATATTTTTGCACAACATCTCAACACTTATGGGATACAGCACTAAGATGTTGTCATAAAAAGACAACTTAGCTCAAGGTTATCGAGAGCATAATATAGATATAATTAAGAGGAAAGTGTATTCTCTTGCATAGTATATGTTTGTTTAAAAATTGTGACTGATATTTGTTTAAGAAAAGGGCTCACTTTGTGATAGCTATATAAGGAGGGAGATTCATCCTATCTTAGTCTTAAGTAAAAAAAAATCTCTGAGCTAAAAGCCTGATTCCCACATCATACACTTGAAAATATAGATATCCTCTATATCTATCCATAAAAGTAGTAATGATTCAATATATACTGTAATTCTATATATGTTGTTTTAAGCTATGAAGTCAAAGAATAGATCTAACTACTCAGCAATTGGATGTGATATATTGGGAACATATTTGCATATAGACTCTCTCCTAAGGTTAAGCTGACAAATAGCAATATTTTTTATAACTTCTCATTGTTGTCCGGACATACCATCAAGGTTTAACTAGAAAAGACATCCTAGTATAGTCATACTTAAAGCTTAATTTGTCAATAACTAGGGTCAAAGTCCCCCCATCAAAATAGGAAATCATAAAAAATAAAGAGTAAGGAGGAAAGGGTTTAGAGAGTAACAGTAATAATTTGATTTGATCTTGCCCACTAGTCATAAGTGGTGTTAAACTCAGTGTAGAATCCTCGATCAACTCACACCTCCCTCTCTCACCGCTTTCCCCCCCCTTTTCCCCCCAAAGATAACTCACTAATTCTTACTTGTTTTCAATTCACCTATCCACGTTAAACCTACAACTCCAGGTATGGCAACTAAACATAGATAAAGGAAGACCAAAAACTCTATAAAGACCCTAGTAGAAATACACCCTGAAATGGGTAACCCCATACAACTTAATGAACCACCTGATACTCAAGCTTTGGTTGATAACATCATAAAGGCACTGACCCCCAAGTTTGAAACACTTAAAGCAGAAAGTAAACAAGATATCTCAATCTTTACCAATGAAGTGACACCGTTTTCTAAAAGAATACAGGAAGCTGAACAAAGAATCTCTGATTTGGAGGACTTAACTGAAACGCATGATTTCAAACTAGAGAGCAATCATACTACTATTGTTAAATTACAGAATAAAATAGTGGATCTTGAAAATCGTTCTAGGAGGAACAACATCAGAATCATAGGGTTCCCCGAGAACAAACAATATGAATATCTGGTAAAATTCATTTCTAACACACTCCTGCAACTACTAAATATTCCTCCTCCAATTCCTTCTATTGTAATTGAAAGAGCACACAGACTGGGGAAGGCATCTTCTAGTGATAAAGGAAACCTTAAACCAAGACCCATTATCGCTAAAATCCTAAACTTTCAAGACAAACTGACGTTGATGCAATACTTTCATAAAAATCAGCCTATCCTCCTAGGTGACTCAAAAATATTTTTGTTCCAAGACTTTTCCCTTGAAACGTCTATGAAACGAAGAAAGCTATCCCCAGTTTGTGGCAAAATGTTAAATGCAGGAGTAGCGATTTACTGGGTAAAAAACTTGAATATTAAATTTTGTCTGTCCTGACAGATACGGAGAGTAGATTCCTGCTATTAAAACTGAAAATTGCAAATTCTATATATACATTTTGTAATCTTTATGCACCAAATGATTTTAGCTTAGATTTCTGGGACTCTCTCCAGTCAAAGATTCTGCAACATACAGAGGTAGGGTTGCCACCTGCCCCGATATCACCAGGACAGCCCCAGAATCAGGAGAAATGTCCCATGTCCAGGGTCATCTTCAAAATGTCCCGGAGTCGGACTCCTCCTACAGCCACCTGGCGGCTGGCCTGTATCATTCCAGTAAAACTATTGTGATTAAGCTTCAAAAAGTTTACGTGCATGCCCTCTTCTACATTACAGAGCTGTGAATGCTGTGAACGCCTGAGTGGTGTCAGTGTGGCATGTGATAAGATACGTGCACGCTTCTGATGTTGCTGGTAGCGCATCATCTGACAGGAAATGTTCCTGTACTTCTCCAGTTTGAGCTTTTGCACCGCAAATTGCGTGTGAACTACGTGTAGGGGCTGTGTGCAGGAGGAGAATCCTGAGCAGGTGAGAGTGGGGCAAGGTGCGGGTGGGCTGTGGTGTTCTCATACTGTGATAAATACACAGCTATGTATAATGATACTGTCACTATGTTGTTATAAGTATGACATCATCAGTTCACTTAACATGACCTAAAGAAGAACTTTCATGGCATCGAAAAAAATCAACTTTGGTTGCAGGGTCGAAATTATTTAAACTCTTGAGACATACTATTTGACTTTAATATTATAATGCATTGCAATAAAACTATCTCCATGAGATAACTTTTGTTGAAATTTGTATGTCATGTATTCCTGCAGCAAATAGCAATCTGAAATACACATGCATTTACACCAGATAACTGACCTTGTTTATGTGTAATCACTTTACCTCTATAAGTATATATATATATATATATATATATATATATATCTGTCTGTCTATCTATCTATCTGTATATCTATCTTTGTAATTTACTCCTGTTATCAATTTTTCTTTGTTCTCTTGCTATCTTTATTTGAAAAAGCAGAAATGTAAGGTTGGAGCCAGCCCATTTTTGGTTCAGCACCTGGGTAGCGCTCGCTGTTTGGTAGCTACAATTAGCCACAATTCAGCAAGCGCTACCCAGGTGCTGAACCAAAAATGGACTGGTTCTGAAGCTTACTTTCCTGATTTTCAAATAAAGATAGCAAGAGAACGAAGAAAAAATGATAATAGGAGTAAATTAGAAAGTTGCTTAAAATTGCATGCTCTATCTGAACCATGAAAGAAACAAAAATTGAGTTTAGTATACCTTTAAGGCAGTGTAAAGTCACGCCCCAGCCACGCCCAATTACAAAGTGTCCAGGAATCGGCTGGGCAAAAGGTGGCAACCCTACACGGAGGGTTACCTTATAATGGCTGGTGATTTTAATATGTCTCCACAGTATTTGCTAGTCCTAGATAGATTAACAAGTGGATCCAATCAAAGTAAGATGAAAAGAGATGCTCTAGAAACCAAAATGTTTAGAACCATTTTTAAAAACTTAGCAGTCAGACATGTTTGGAGATCACAGAATCCTGATATACGGGGAATATACATGCATCTCAAAAGCTTTCAAATCCTTTTCTGGAATTGACCTGTTCTTGATAAATGAAAATGTATATAATTGTGGGGTCAAGGCCAGCATAGCACCTATTTGCATCTCAGATCATGCTTTTAGAACTCCCAATTAACAATTGTTATCCTTTATTTTCCTGTTTTATTTCCCAATATCCTTAGTGACTAATGTCAAATTTAAAAATTGGTTAAGTGAAAAAATGGTGGAATATATATATCTTTTTTATTTTTATTTATTTATAATTTTTATTGAGATGATACAAACAATCAATACATGACATTTTTCAAGCTTATCATGCAGCAAAATGTACAGATGTTATAAAACAGCACAAGTATTGCAAAATAAGACATTCTGTAAGATTTGTTACAGGATGGTATAACATGCTAGAAGTGGAGAGATAATACCGTCCCCAATATTTTGGAAATTTAAAACTATCTGAAGAAACAATGGCCTAGATTTCGAGTTGTGCGTTAGCCTTAAAAAGCAGTGTTAAGAGGTCCTAACGCTGCTTTTTAACGCCCACTGGTATTACGAGCCTTGCAGGTACAGGTGTACCGCTCACTTTTTGGCCAGACTCGGAAATACTGCAAATCCACTTACGTCAATTGCGTATCCTATATTTTCAATGGGACTTGCATAGCGCCGGTATTACGAGTTTGACCAAAAGTGAGCGATAAACCCTCTCCTGTCAAGACTGGTACCCCATTTAAAAGTCAGTAGTTAAGAGATTTACACTACAATGCCGTAGCATAAAACTGTTAACTAAAGTGCTAAAAAGTACACTAACACCCATAAACTACCTATTAACCACTAAACCGAGGCCTCCCCACATTGCAAACACTAAAATAAATATTTTAACCCCTAATCTGCCTAACCGGACATCGCTGCCACTATAATAAATATATTAACCCCTAAACCGCCGCACTCCCGCACGCAAACACTATTTAAATATTATTAACCCCTAATCTGCCGGCCCTAACATCGCCGACACCTACCTACATTTATTAACCCCTAATCTGCCGCCCCCAACGTCGCCGCCACTATAATAAAGTTATTAACCCCTAAACCTAAGTCTAACCCTAACCCTAACACCCCCTAACTTAAATATGATTTAAATAAATCTAAATAAAATTACAACAATTAACTAAATTATTCCTATTTATAACTAAATACTTATCTATAAAATAAACCCTACGCTAGCTACAATATAACTATAGTTACATTGTAGCTATCTTAAGGTTTATTTTTATTTTACAGGCAACTTTGTATTTATTTTAACTAGGTACAATAGATATTAAATAGTTATTAACTATTTAATAACCACCTAGTTAAAATAAAGACAAATTTACCTGTAAAATAAAACCTAACCTAAGTTAGAATTACACCTAACACTACACTACAATTAAATTAATTACCTAAATTAAATGCAATTAATTACAATTAAATAAAATTATCTAAAGTACAAAAAAAGCAAACACTAAATTACAGAAAATAATAAAGAAATTACAAGATTTTTAAACTAATTACACCTAATCTAATCCCTCTAAAAAAATAAAAAAAGCCCCCCCAAAATAAAAAAAGCCCTACCCTACACTAAGTTACAAATAGCCCTTAAAAGGGCCTTTTGCGGGGCATTGCCCCAAAGTAATCAGCTCTTTTACCTGAAAATTACAATTCCCCCCCAACATTAAAACCCAGCACCCACACAACCAACCCTACTCTAAAACCCACCCAATACCCCCTTAAAAAAACTAACACTAACCCCCTGAAGATCACCTTACCGGGAGACGTCTTCACCCAACCGGGCCGAAGTCCTCAACGAAGCCGGGAGAAGTCTTCATCCAACCGGGCAGAAGTGGTCCTCCAGACGGGCAGAAGTCTTCATCCAGACAGCATCTTCTATCTTCATCCATCCGGTGCGGAGCGGGTCCATCTTCAAGACATCCGACGCGGAGCATCCTCTTCTTTCCACGGCCGACGACTGAATGAAGCTTTCTTTAAATGACGTCATCCAAGATGGCGTCCCTTCAATTCCGATTGGCTGATAGAATTCTATCACCCAATCGGAATTAAGGTAGAAAAAATCCAATTGGCTGATGCAATCAGCCAATAGGATTGAAGTTCAATCCTATTGGCTGATCCAATCAGCCAATAGGATTGAGCTGGCATTCTATTGGCTGTTCCAATCAGCCAATAGAATGCCAGTTCAATCCTATTGGCTGATTGCATCAGCCAATAGTTTTTTTTCGACCTTAATTCTGATTGGCTGATAGAATTCTATCAGCTAATCGGAATTGAGGGGACGCCATCTTGGATGACGTCATTTAAAGGAATCTTCATTCAGTCATCGGCCATGGAAAGAAGAGGATGCTCTGTGTTGGATGTCTTGAAGATGGAGCTGCTCCGCACCGGATGGATGAATATAGAAGATGCTGTCTGGATGAAGACTTCTGCCCATCTGGAGGATCACTTCTGCCAGGTTGGATGAAGACTTCTGCCCATCTGGAGGACCACTTCTGCCCGGTTGGGTGAAGACGTCTCCCGGTATGGTGATCTTCAGGGGGTTAGTGTTAGGTTTTTTTAAGGGGGGATTGGGTGGGTTTTAGAGTAGGGTTGGTTGTGTGGGTGGTGGGTTTTAATGTTGTGGGGGGAATTGTAATTTTTTTTTCAGGTAAAAGAGCTGATTACTTTGGGGCAATGCCCCGCAAAACACCATTTTAAGGGCTATTTGTAACTTAGTGTAGGGTAGGGCTATTTTTTTATTTTGGGGGCGGGCTTTTTTATTTTGTTAGGGGGATTAGATTAGGTGTAATTAGTTTAAAAATCTTGTAACTTCTTTATTATTTTCTGTAATTTAGTGTTGTTTTTATTTGTACTTTAGATAATTTTATTTAATTGTAATTAATTGTATTTAATTTAGGTAATTAATTTAATTGTAGTGTAGTGTTAGGTGTAATTGTAACTTAGGTTAGGTTTTATTTTACAGGTAAATTTGTCTTTATTTTAACTAGGTAGTTATTAAATAGTTAATAACTATTTAATAACTATTCTACCTAGTTAAAATAAATACAAAGTTGCCTGTAAAATAAAAATAAACCCTAAGCTAGCTACAATGTAATTATTAGTTTTATTGTAGCTAGCTTAGGGTTTATTTAGGTAAGTATTTAGTTTTAAATAGGAATTATTTAGTTAATGATAGTAATTTTATTTAGATTTATTTAAATTATATTTAAGTTAGGGGGGTTAGGGTTAGACTTAGGTTTAGGGGTTAATATGTTTATTATAGTGGTGGCGACGTTGAGGGCGGCAGATTAGGGGTTAATAAGTGTAGTTAGGTTGCGGCGACATTGGGGGCGGCAGATTAGGGGTTAATAAATATAATGTAGGTGTCGGCGATGTTGGGGGCAGCAGATTAAGGGTTCATAAGTATAATGTAGGTGGTGGTGGTGTCCGGAGCAGCAGATTAGGGGTTAAGAATATAATGTAGGTGTCAGCGATGTCGTGGACAGCAGATTAGGGGTTAATAAGTGTAAGATTAGGGGTGTTTAGACTCAGGGTTCATGTTAGGGTGTTAGGTGTAGACATTAATGTATTTCCACATAGGAATCAATGGGGCTGTGTTAGGAGCTTTACGCTGCTTTTTTGCAGGTGTTAGACTTTTTTTTTCAGCCGACTCTCCCCCATTGATTCCTATGGGGAAATCGTTCACGAGCACGTTTTACCAGCTCACTGCTAACGTAAGCAGTGCTGGTATTGAGGTGAGATGTGGAGCAAAATTTTGCTCTTCGCTCACTTTTTTGCGGTTAACGCCGGGTTTGTAAAAACCCGTAATACCAGCGCTGTCTGTAAGTGAGCGGTGAGCATAAACTGCTCGTTAGCACCGCATAGCCTCTAACGCAAAACTCGTATTCTAGGCATCTGCATTATTGAACAAATCGACACAGACATGAATTTAGAACATGACATAGTTTTATTTTTCAAAAAATGGTCTACATTTATCAAGACATTTCCACCTAGGGAAATAGATAACCTGATTTACCATTTTAGGAACTCTGAAATAGTCTTATTAGAAATTTTGGTGAATAACTGAATTCTCAGACAGTCCTAGGTGTAAATAGACAAAAAGGATAAAATCACACAATTCTAATGTCCTTAAGTCTCAGTTCATTCATTCTCAAATAACATTGTCCTGTATGTGAAGAACATTGGAATTTGAAATACGTACAGGAAAATATACAGGAAAACACATAAGTACATATGTACACACACACAGAAAGGGGTTTCTTGCCTGAAACGTCACTATATAAATCCCTTTTTTCACAAGTCCAGTGAGTGTGGAAGTTTTATATATACACTATATATATATTTTTTTAAACATGTATATGTATATATATATACAATATAGCCCTTTGTAGTCAAACACCTTGTCATATACATATACCTTTGAGCCTTTATAACTTTTTTTTTTTTAAATATTTTTAGGAATAATTTTCAAATCAGATTTTTTATTTGAGTGTAGCTGTAATTGTGAATGTATTTATGTTGTGTTTAGTGCACCTTTTGTTTATTTTTATGCACTATCCTCTACACAAGGTTTTCAGTTGCGCTAACCCTAGGAGTGTAAAATGCAATGGTGATCGCATTTACTTTTCATTTGTAATTCGAACGCTCTTCCCATCACGTGCATAACGACAATATTGATTGCGTACAACAGTTAGCACGCCACTTGTAATCTAGCCCTTAAAGGGATATGAAACCCAAAATGTATCTTTCATGATTTAGATTGAGCATGTGATTTTAAACAACTTTCTAGTTTACTTCTATTATCAATTTTCTTCACTTTCTTGGTATCTTTTGTATCGTATGCTTAGGAGCCAGCCCATTTCTAAAGTACTATAGGGCAGCCATTTTGCAAGATTGTTATCTATTTCCTGCCATGTAATGCTACAGATGCCTACCTAGGAATCTCTTCAACACAGAGTATCATGGGAACAAATTTGATAACAGAGGTAAATTGGATACTTTTTTTTAAAATGTATGTATTTCTGAATCACAAAATATTTTGTTGTTGGGTTTCATATCCCTTTAATGTTTGTCATTTGCTATTTATGTTGGTATTGGCAGTGGTTGTGACCTTGCAACTTGCATTTTTCTAGAATACCAAGCTCCTAATAGCTCTATACATTGACCCTGAAAAAATGATATAAAGTAATCGAATATCAGTTCTTGTTTTGTTTGATACCTACTAAAAAAAGATTGCCAATAAAAATATTTTCCCCCACACATACTTTTTACTTAAAATGTAAGCTCTCTAGGGAGTAGGGCCACACAAACCATTTGACTCGACCTCACTCTGTGTCTCATGTTCATTTATATTTTTGCATACATGCAAAAATATGTTTTATTTGCTTAAATATCCCTTTTGAGTGATAATAATATTCTTTCTGTGCTTTGAAGCTGCTGCGTTGTATTGAATGCTACTTTTTTAGCTAGAGAAGAATTTCAAGAATCCTTAGATCTTTTTCTGAGACTGAAATGCTCTTCCTTTTTAAGGAATATATTGCTTTTTTATTTGTTGTTCCTGTTTGGACACGCCATTTCCATGACTGCATGCTTCCTGGTCAGACTTTATTGTATTGCATAATAGTAAATACTTATCTAGTGGGCCTCCATTTATTCAAATTAGAATAGATTCCATATACTACAAATTATTCCTTGTTACCCCTCAATCAGTTATTTAGGAGTGCACTAATGTATAATGGGGCAGGTTACTAGAATATTTTGGAAGTGGAAGGCCCTCTAGTAGGCCTGTAGCAAAATTAAGGGATAGCTGACTTGAAGTCTGGAGGGTTCTAGAAGTGTGTGTATGCTACAATGTTGCAAATGTGTGGGAGGGTGTACCTCTTGCCTTTATAGGGTCCTGTTCCAGTGGATTCGGCCTCTTCCTGCCTCCAGACTTCGAGGAGAACTTTCTTCAGTGCTGGATATCTTGAACTTTAGGCCTCAGTGATCATGAAGCGTGCCAGGCGTACTTCTTTGCCTCCCAGGAGGTACAGGGATGCGGTGGTGGAGCCTTCAAGAAGGAAGAGACCTCCCGGAGGAAATGAGACATCAGACCTGGAAGATGTGGTACCCCCTACCCCCCAAGCTAGGGTTCCCAGTAGGCCCTCCATTGCAGCTAGACAGAGGGTTAGGAGGGAGCTGAGTTATACCCCTACAAGCAGGGCGGGGGCCAGGGCGGGCACCAGGGCTAGGGGGAGAGGGGCAGTGAGAGCGGTTCCCAGGGATAGTTCTGCCCAGGTTTCGGCTAGGGCTGGGCCTGATGCGGGGGAGGCCGGGGAGCATGGAGCAGACATGGGGGCCCTTATGCAGCAGCTGCCGGCGCTTTCGCCGGGTGCTCTGGCCACTGTTTTGGCCCTCGCTCAGTCTCTGGCCTCAGGCCGGGGGCCGGGCGGTGTGGAGCAGGGCCTGGATGGTGCCGGAGGGTCCAGTGGTAGCGGCGGTGGTTTCCATGGCCAGGCGGGCTTTGGGCCTTCTGGTGGTGCGGGGCGTGGCCTACGCCCCCGCACGTAACGTGCGTCACGTCTCCTCCCCCTCTGACGGATCTTCTTCTGGGGAGGAGCGCGGTCGCACGCGAGATCAACGCCGCCCTGCAGGATGACCGGAGGCGCCTACCGGAGCAGCCCCTAGTAAGTTGGGGAGACTCCGGGTGGCGACGATGGTCGCAGGGGGCAGGGGGGCGGGCACCGGGCAGGTTGTGAGTGTGGCTGTGAGCGGGGACCATAGGCGGCAGGTGCAAGGCACGCAGGCAGGCGGCTCAAGTGTTAGAGGCACAGATGACGCCATCACTGCAGCTGGGGACTTCCAGGCTCAGGGTTACAGGCAACAGGTTAGGCCTCCAATAGAAGCGGAGGTAGTGGTGCTGAGGGGTAGTAGCACGAATGGTGCTGGTACTGCTATGAACAGGGATTCTATCATTGCTGATCAACCCCTGAGACAGGAGCAATGTGTGAGAGTTTGCAGGGGACAAGGTATAGGCACAAATGATGCCTCTAACCTTCAGGAAGCGGTCTGTCCGCCTCAGCCTCATTTTCAGCAAAGGGAGCAGATGCAAGCTCCTGGCAGGGGCCAGGAGACAGCCTGGTTCATTTTAATGGGGTCTGCCTTTGGAGAGACGGACCCATTTCCAATCAAGCCCTGCATCTGTTCACGGATGCTGCAGGCGGGTTGGGCTATGGAGCCTATTTGGACGGAGACTGGAGTGCAGAGCCATGGCCAGAGGGCTGGATTGCCGCGGGCCTCACGCGTAACCTAGCATTGCTTGAACTCTTCCCTATTGTCGTAGCAGTAGAACAATGGAGAGAGAGGCTGTCCAATCGGTCAGTAATCTTCTGGTCAGACAATATGAGCGTGGTGTACGCCCTAAACAGGTTGTCAGCAGCCTCGCCGGTGGTGGTGACCTACCTCCGGCACCTGGTCTTGCGGTGTTTGCAGCTTAATGTTCGCTTCACAGCGTGGCACGTCCCAGGGGTAAGCAATGTGATAGCAGATGCCCTTTCAAGATTTCAATGGGATCAGTTTAGAAGGGTGGCCCCGAGGGCAGCGGCTGAGGGTCTAACGTGCCCTCTTTTCCTTTGGCAGCTGGCGGAGGTTGGGAGACCATCCTCCCCCTGATCAGGGCATCGCTGGCTCCTAAGACGTGGGCGGCGTACTCGTCGCATTGGAGGGCGTTGGAGCGCTTCAGCAATGTGTGAGAGTTTGCAGGGGACAAGGTATAGGCACAAATGATGCCTCTAACCTTCAGGAAGCGGTCTGTCCGCCTCAGCCTCCTTTTCAGCAAAGGGAGCAGATGCAAGCTCCTGGCAGGGGCCAGGAGACAGCCAATAGACAAGGCAATGCTAATGTGAATCATGGGCCAGGTGCTAGGGGTGACAAAGGTGATTTTCTGCAGGGCCAGTTGAGGGGTGTGAATGTATGTGTGGACAGTGGGCAGATCGCTGCTGAAGTACAGCGTGAGGTGAGAGAATGCGTTAGTCAGGCATTAGTTGTTCAGGAGGACTTGATTAGAAGGGCTGTGGCTGCAGCACTTGGGGTGCAGGAGAGGGCTAGGGGTGGCAAAAAGGAGGGTGCGGGCCCTTCTGGGGCCCTCTTCGTCGCTCAGAGTACTCCCCAGTTTGTTTTGTCTCCTCAGGTGTCATCTGTTGCAGAGCAAAGAATGGAGGCTGGTACAAGCAGCCAGTGCACGGCGAATGGAGGAGCTGCAGGACATGCTAGCTCAACAGCAGGTGGACTCCTACAGGCATCGGATAGGACTTCGCAGCAGCTGTCGCAGTCTGGTGAGTGCACCATCACTGACATTACACACACTAACATGGGGTCTTCATCTAGCGACTCAGGCTCTGATAGCGAGACAGGGCTAGGTTTAGTGGGTAAGGGCCAACAGCAGATGTTTAGAATGATTAAGAAGTTAGTGGCAGCGCAGGTGCAGGCGAAGGCAGGCGCGCCGGGCATTGTTGAGAACAATTCCTTAGTGCAGGTGGGGATTGCGCCAGCAGGGCAGGTGGCGTCAAGGAAAGTGGTGGTGCATGGGGATTCGTACCCGTGCCTAGTCCACTCACTTTATGGCCATTTGAAGGCTAAAGTGATTAAAAAAATCCAAGAGGGTAGATATGTGAATATCTACAAACTCACTCCGGAAGCCTGTAGAGCTAAGGAGAGGGCGGCCGAGGGCTCTGGCCCCAAAAAAGTCCGGCGTCAGGAAACTTATGATGAATGGCAGGCAGGATATAGGGTGTTGGCGTCCTGCTGTGTTGATAGGTGGCCGACTCAGGGGCATAACCTTTTTAAATATCAGGACACGATTGGTGATATTTACAAAAGGTTCAAGGAAGGTGCTTGGAGGGATTACGATTTGGCATTCCGCAAGAAAATGGTAGGCAACCCCATCTTACACTTCGGGACGCAGGATATGCACCTGTGGTCTAAGTTGGGGCGCGAGAGGTCTACTTCGCCGCCCGCGGTGACGAAGCCTGGAACACAGCGTTCCTTTCTGCGCCCGAAGAGGCGTGGGAGGGAGTGCTGGAAATTCCAGGATAAGCAGTGTGACAGGGGAGCGAATTGCTCCTTTCGTCACATCTGCAAGTTTTGCAGCGGACCTCACCCGGGTTCAGAATGCACAAAGAGAAGGGACTCCGGTACACCCACCCAGAATAGTAGAGGGGGTCCTGGTGGCAAGGGCCCCAACTCCACTTAAGTACGAGAAGATGGCGCCGTGGCTGGCGCTATACCCTGACGGTGAAGCAGCGGCAGTCCTGTCGTCAGGGTTGAAGGTGGGGTTTAAGATACCGGTTACTTCACAAGTAACCGGGTCCTCTGTCCGTCGTAACCTAAAGTCAGCTTATGAGTTCCCGCAGGTAGTGAGGGAAAAGTTGGCTAAGGAACTGAGGCTGGGGAGGGTGGTCGGCCCATTTCGGGAACGGCCAATCGCGGATCTAGTAGTCTCTCCGCTGGGAGTAGTTCCCAAGCGGGAGAAGGGGAAGTACAGGCTTATTCATCACCTGTCGTATCCCAAAGGGGCGTCAGTGAACGACGCGATAGATCCGGACCTCAGCTCTGTACACTATCAGTCCTTTGACGAGGCACTGGAGGTGGTTCGCTCTCAGGGTCGCGGGGCCTTGATGGCCAAGCTGGACATTGAGTCCGCTTTCCGCTTGCTCCCGCTTCATCCTTCCTCATTTTGGCTGATGGGGATGAAGTTTGAGGGTGAATTCTTTGTTGACAGGTGTTTGCCCATGGGCTGCTCCTTGTCATGTGCCCTTTTTGAATGCTTCAGCTCCTTCCTGCACTGGGTGGTGCAGAGGGCATCTGGGGGCGGGGCCGTGGCCCACTACCTGGATGATTTCCTGCTGGTAGGGGGTCCAGAAACTGACGAATGTGCTGGGTTGATGAGGGTGATGCAGGATGTTACAGCCGAGTTCAGGGTTCCGCTCGCACACGAGAAAACGCAGGGACCATGCACCTGCCTGACGTTCCTGGGCATAGAGATTGACACTGTTGCATCCCTATGCAGGCTCCCAAAAGATAAAGTCGACCGCCTCCTTGGGGCAGTTCAATCAGCATGTAAGCGCAGAGCACATCTCCATTAAGGAGCTGCAGTCTCTGCTGGGATTGCTTAACTTTGCAGGGAGGGCGATCCCCATGGTGATGGTCTTCAACCGCAGGTTAGAAGCCCAATTGAAGGGGCCTTGGACGCATAGTCAGAGGCGCCGGGTGACGGAGGAGATGAGGGACGACCTAAGAGTTTGGGAAAGGTTCCTGGTTCATTTTAATGGGGTCTGCCTTTGGAGAGACGGACCCATTTCCAATCAAGCCCTGCATCTGTTCACGGATGCTGCAGGCGGGTTGGGCTATGGAGCCTATTTGGACGGAGACTGGAGTGCGGAGCCATGGCCAGAGGGCTGGATTGCCGCGGGCCTCACGCGTAACCTAGCATTGCTCGAACTCTTCCCTATTGTCGTAGCAGTAGAACAATGGGGAGAGAGGCTGTCCAATCGGTCAGTAATCTTCTGGTCAGACAATATGAGCGTGGTGTACACCATAAACAGGTTGTCAGCAGCCTCGCCGGTGGTGGTGACCTACCTCCGGCATCTGATCTTGCGGTGTTTGCAGCTTAATGTTCGCTTCACAGCGCGGCACGTCCCAGGGGTAAGCAATGTGATAGCAGATGCCCTTTCAAGATTTCAATGGGATCAGTTTAGAAGCAAGAAAAACAGGGTGAGTAGCACTCTTAATTAGTCAATAAAAAATATATATACAGGTGCATCCTAGAAAAGTGAATATCTAACAACGAGACTAGGGCGAATTCTTGAAATACAAATAGATTTAATAAAGTTACACTAAATAAGTGCATACGTCCAACCATACAATCACATACATACAGGGATATAGAAGATGCATAAAAATGTCGAATTGGCCGTGCAGGGGACTGGCAAATGTTCATCACTTTGCATGTATAGGTAATATATAATTGTAATCCAAAGTATAGTGCGTGTCCTTAAAGATGCACGGACCAAATGGATACAGTCTTACCCCTTCGTGTCTAAATGTACATAGTAGCGTGAGGACATCAGGAGTCAAGGGGAGCTTACCCTCGCCGCGTCTTTTTCACAGGCATGTGTAAAGTGCAAATAGATAACAGTTCATGAGAATACCTGTCTTTTTCACGCGGTTGCTCTACCCTGAATTGTAGCTCCTGAGCCACTGAGTATTTCCAAATGAGACAAGGGGTAGACCACAGTCAGGCAAAGGGTCCTCTGACAAAGTGCTGCAAACCAAGATTATATTATACATCTAATCTGTTATATTACTAATGTGTGTGTATGTACAGATTACGTGATAAAGACTATGTTTTTTGTATTTAGTATTGCAATTACGCCATTCATAATTTATAATTTTTTAATTTATTTAATTTTTGATACTACCAAAGACTATGTAGTTACACTCAGAATGATGTGCACATATCCACAGAGGATTAAACTAAAAATGAAAAATTAGAGTTTGCTTCATTTTTAGTTTAATCCTCTGTGGATATGTGCACATCATTCTGAGTGTAACTACATAGTCTTTGGTAGTATCAAAAATTAAATAAATTAAAAAATTATAAATTATGAATGGCGTAATTGCAATACTAAATACAAAAAACATAGTCTTTATCACGTAATCTGTACATACACACACATTAGTAATATAACAGATTAGATGTATAATATAATCTTGGTTTGCAGCACTTTGTCAGAGGACCCTTTGCCTGACTGTGGTCTACCCCTTGTCTCATTTGGAAATACTCAGTGGCTCAGGAGCTACAATTCAGGGTAGAGCAACCGCGTGAAAAAGACAGGTATTCTCATGAACTGTTATCTATTTGCACTTTACACATGCCTGTGAAAAAGACGCGGCGAGGGTAAGCTCCCCTTGACTCCTGATGTCCTCACGCTACTATGTACATTTAGACACGAAGGGGTAAGACTGTATCCATTTGGTCCGTGCATCTTTAAGGACACGCACTATACTTTGGATTACAATTATATATTACCTATACATGCAAAGTGATGAACATTTGCCTATTTTTGTATACTGGTGCACCAGTCCCCTGCACGGCCAATTCGACATTTTTATGCATCTTCTATATCCCTGTATGTATGTGATTGTATGGTTGGACGTATGCACTTATTTAGTGTAACTTTATTAAATCTATTTGTATTTCAAGAATTCGCCCTAGTCTCTTATTTATTTCATACAGTTGTGCTCTCTTTTGCCTAGACTTTTAGTTACCTGTATTTTAGGTTTCTACTCTCCTTTTTACGTTGTTAGATGATCAGTTTAGAAGGGTGGCCCCGAGGGCAGCGGCTGAGGGTCTAATGTGCCCTCTTTTCCTTTGGCAGCTGGCAGAGGTTGGGAGACCATCCTCCCCCTGATCAGGGCATCGCTGGCTCCTAAGACGTGGGCGGCGTACTCGTCGCATTGGAGGGCGTGGGAGCGCTTCAGTGAGCAGAAGGGTTTCTTGTTGTGTCAGGCGTCTCAGGTACACGTTCTGGAATGGCTAGTGTGCTTGAAGCTTGAGGGTGTGTCCAGATTGTCAGCTCTGAGCAGGTTAGCGGCATTGTCGTTTTTCAGCAAAGCTTTAAGTTTCGGGGACCATACGGGTACTTTCCTAGTAAGGCAGATCTTGAAGGGATGGGGCCGGATGGCCCCACCCGCAAAGGATCGGAGGGAGCCAATCACAACAGACAGATTGCGCTCGCTGGTAGTAAATCTGGGGGCAGTGTGCAGTTCAGCCTACGAGGCGGTCTTGTTTCGGGCTGCTTTCGTGCTGGCATTTGCGGGGGCGCTGACGATAGGCGAAGTGGTCGCCTTCTCTACAAAAGGGGAGGTAGGCGGCATTAAAGTGGGGCATGTGAGGGCCTCGGATGATTGCGTGCTACTGCTCATCCCCAGATCCAAAACGGATCAGGATGGTAAAGGGGCTTGGTTGCCTTTAGCCAGGCATGAATGCCCGCAATGCTGCCCGGTGTCGAGCGTGGTGGATTATTGCCATGTACGGCCGAGCGGAGGGCTGCAGTTTCTCGTGCATGAGGACAGCAGTTCTCTTTCAGCCTTCCAGTTCCGCAAAGTGCTAGCCAAAGTGGCAGCGGGATTGGATCCGTCTAAGATTGCTCCGCATTCATTCCGTATCGGGGCAGCAACTAGTGAGGCGGCCGGTGGGTCGTCGCAGGCGGTCATTAAGAAAATGGGGCGTTGGAAGTCGGAGCGATATAGGAGCTACATTCGCCCTTTGAATGCTTAGTTGATGGGGGCGCGTAAGGTGCGGGACCTCTTGATACCTTCCCGGCCGGGCGGGGGGGGGGGGGGTGAGAAGGGGTGTTTTGCTAGTGGTTGTTTGTCAACGTTCCATTGTCCCCATCCATGTTGTTATAGGTACAGTAAAGACCCCAGTGCGCGTGTGGATTATTGGGCACTCCTTTATCCACTGGGCGGCTATCAGGGCGCATCATTCCCCGGGAGGGCAGCAGCTAGGATTGGCGGCATCCAGGGCTAACATTCGCTGGCTCGGGCGCAGGGGTCTAAATTGGAGTGAGCTCCCCGCTCTGTTACAGGATGCGCATAGGAGGTGGGGAAAGCCTCAAGTGATTGTTGTGCATCTGGGCGGAAATGACTTGGGATCCATTCCCGTGTTGGACTTAATTCGGGTTATGGTTGCGGACATCAAGTGGGTGTGCACATGGCTTCAGGATGTGCGGATAGGTTGGTCCAACGTGGTTGCACGGCTGCGTTGGCGTCACATTGTGACACAGAGGGCAGCGTACAATGTCCGCAAGAAAGTTAATAGGGAAGTGGGAAGAGCGGTCACGGCCGTGGGAGGATTCGTCATCAGGCATGACACTATTACGGCCGACAAGAAGGCCCTTTACCGACCGGATGGGGTTCACCTGGTGGACGTCGGGTTGGACATTTTTCTGGCTGACTTTAAGAAAGCCATCTCATTGGTTGTTTAAAATGGACACTCAGTAGGACATTAGTTAGTTTTCAAAGTTCTGTGCTATGGTTGTCATCCGACCGTTGTTAACACAGCGTTATTTATATATATAAAAAAAAAAAAAAGTTTGAATTTGGTTAAGTGCGTTATATTGTTATATTGGTTATTTAAGGGCTATGTTGGTTAGGTGTGGCGGCAAGAGGATTGTCTTTTTTGTGGCGGTCGGGCAAGGCCCTGGGAGCGGGCGCAGTGTGAGCAGAGTGACGGTCCGAACACAGGGAGAGGTGTCGCCCACTAAGTGCCGGCTTAGGGGTTCCTCTCCCCATTTTTAAAGAGCTGCAGGCCGAAGAGCTCTCCATAACAAAATCTCTCTCACTGTGCCAATGAGCATGCGCAATCCCTGTGCCACTTTGCAGACATCGGAGGGGCCTTGTCCGTCAATAAGTAGGGGTTAGTTAGCTAGAAGAAGATGCCGCCACCAACTGGAATGAACTTGTTACAAGTTCAGTGATAGGTTGATTTGAGCTGCCTAATTATTGGCTAAGATTAGGCAGAATTCAATTCGTTTAATAAACGCGACCGTGACTGGTCTTTTCCCCAAGCAGTTGTGTTGTGTTTTTATTGAGAAACGTAGGACGTAATAGGTGGTTTATCCCTTATGGAAGTGGAAGGCCCTCTAGTGGGCCTGTAGCAAAATTAAGGGATAGCTGACTTGAAGTCTGGTTGGTTCTAGAAGTGTGTGTATGCTACAATGTTGCAAATGTATGGGAAGGTGTACCTCTTGCCTTTATAGGGCCCTGTTCCAGTGGATTCGGCCTCTTCCTGCCTCCAGACTTCGAGGAGAACTTTCCCCGCCCGCCCGTCCCTGGAAGAAGGTATGTGGCGGCAAGTTAGGTTGAGGGTAAGTCTGTCCTCGGCCGGGGTAGGTTTAGTTGAACCAGCCCCGTAAGCCTGAGGTTGTAAGATAGTCATCCACCTCTCTTATTCGTGTTGGACGACTCGTTTGGAGAGGATGCCTTACTGGGTTGGTGATATTGTGCCCTAGCTGGGGGTTGGGCAAGGCCCTGGGAGCGGGCGCAGTGTGAGCAGAGTGACGGCCCGAACACAGGGAGAGGTGTCGCTCACTAAGTGCCGGCTTAGGGGTTCCACTCCCCCTTTTTAAAGAGCTGCAGGCCCGAAGAGCTCTCCATAACAAAATCTTTCTCACTGTGCCAATGAGCGTGCGCAACCCCTGTGCCACGCTGCAGACATCGGAGGGGCCTTGTCCGTCAATAGTAGGGGTTAGTTAGCTAGAAGAAGATGCCGCCACCAACTGGAATGAACTTGTTACAAGTTCAGTGATAGGTTGATTTGAGTTGCCTAATTATTGGCTAAGATTAGGCAGAATTCAATTCGTTTAATAAACGCGACCGTGACCGGTCTTTTCCCCAAGCAGTTGTGTTGTGTTTTTATTGAGAAACGTAGGACGTAATAGGAGGTTTATCCCTAAAGAACAATGGAATTAATTTGTTGCCTAAACAGCAGTATTTTAGTTGAGTTATTTTTCAACTGAATTTAAACAGATGTGTGTACAGGGGACACAATATCGGCATAGATTTGCTTAAATTCCTTTGTGAAACTAATATATCGCTGAACAAACTTGCTGCAACATCACAACTGAAAAATTGCGGAATTCAAAAAGATTTGGACCCACACCCTTGTTAAATCCACAAGTTGTGAATTAATCTCCAATATAAATGAAAGAGCCGCATTGATCTTGCAATTATCCACTTGTCGCTGCATATGGTTAATTGCACTGTCAAGAATGCTCTCTCCATAAAAACGCCTTCAAAAACTTACAACAAAAATGAACTAAAATGAAAAACACAATGCTTTCTATAAAATATTCAGCTCTAACATATGCACACTAGGAAACAAAAAGTAAAGAAAAATAAATTAGATAGCCTTGTCAACTTTGATATAGTGACAGTTGACCATGAGACAAACTACATGTAAAGAAGAGTCTTTATGAATTATTACTTATCACTTTTCTGTGTTGCTAGCAGTTCTCATTTGATGTGGACAGTATAATATATTTGGCACTTAAAAGGATATGAAACCCAAACATTTTCTTCAGACAGAGCATACAGTTTTAAACATATTTCCAAATTACCTCTTTTATTATATTTGCTTCGTTCCCATGTTTTTTGTTGTTGTTGAAGAGAGACTGTCACAACAGTATGATGGAATGGCTCCTCAACTGCAGTATTACCTTAAATCTTTTGAGATGTGTTTTGCTATAAGAGGTAGCAATTAATGGGCAGTTGCCCTGATATCTTGGTTTCAGGAGTTATAAGATGTGTAATCCAGCCTCATACTACTGGTAAGGAAGTTAATTAGAACGTTTTTGTGAAAGCATTAATGTCCTTTTATTTTATACTGTGACAGATAAGCTCTGTGTTCTGCTGTTGAGTTTGAGCTGCTGCGAATAGATACGGAACTGAATAGAGTGTGCTGACGTCACCTATGAGGGTGTGCTGGAGGCTGGAAGAACTGAAGGCGTGTGCATCACAGGTTAGGTGACGTACTGGAGGGGGCAGAGCCAGCGGCTCGATACGGCTTAAAATAATAATACACAAATGTTCAAGTAATAAAGTTGGTACCTTTGCGGTTATGATCCTGAGTGGCAGTGCTAGATATTAGGGTTACATTTGCAGATGGAAGATTAAATGCGGTCCAGTGAGATCCGTAACTGCGGACTGGAAAGAGAGGCTGGAGCCGTGAACAGCTGACACAGACTTTAAGCTGCGGATTCACAGGAGTAATTTGTTTGAGTGCAAATAGTTTCAGAAGATACACCACTGATAGGTATCCGAGTACAGAGTTCAAATATCTTTGAATGCAGAAGTTAGGAAACAATGTAAGCAGACTTCTTCCAGGCAAGCTCTAAGCGAGTACTGAATGTAGCTGTGCTACTAGCTAACAAAATTAATTAGCAGGTGGTGCTGGGCTACGTGGAGATATAAAGCCTGGAATTAAAGGTATACACTCCAACATGACAGAAACCTGACATGTCCCCCCCTCAACGGGGCTGCACCGCAGCAGACATTCCGGGTCTGTCTGGGTTATCATGGTGGATACGTGCTATCAAGCAGCCAGCGCAGAGATTAGCGGAAGGTTCCCAAGAATGGTCTTCGTAAGAATAACCCTTCCACCTGACCAAGTAGTGCAACCATCCTTGGAAAATCCTCGAATCCAGAATGCGACTAATCTCGTAGATATCACCTTCAGTCTCCACTGAGACTAGGGTTTTTTTCACAGGGAGAGTGCGGGTAGGAATATACGGCTTCAAGAGGGACACATGAAAGGTAGGATGGATACGGAATGTGGGCGGCAAATCCAGTGTGACAGCATTCTCGTTAACAACTTTGGTGATGCGGTAGGGACCGAGGAAGAGTTTTGAGAACTTTTTGCAAGGGGTCTTTAGCTTCAGATGCTTGGTAGAGAGCCAAACCTCATCCCCTATGTTGTAGGTGGGTGGTTTTCTTCTTTTGGCGTCATAGTATGTCTTATGTCTCTCTTGGGCGAGTTTGATGGTTTTACGGACGTAGTCATGTATTTCTTTCAGAGAGGTAGTCAATTCGGTAACTCAGGGTGATGCGGTGTTTGACTCTGGGAACTTCTGGAATAGTGGATGGTATCCGTAATTGGCGAAAAATGGAGAAGTTTTGGTGGAGGTGTTCACAGAGCTGTTATGAGCGTATTCTGCCATTGGAATGTAATCATTCCATCTATCCTGTTGATAAGAGCAGTAACACCTGATGTATTGTTCTAAGCATTGGTTAACCCTCTCTGTTTGCCCATTTGTCTGGGGGTGGAAAGCTGTGCTATATCGATGATTCATTTGTAGTACCTTAAAAGAGCTGTTTCCAAAAATGAGAGGTAAACTGAGTTCCTCTGTCTGTTATAATCACGGATGGGAGACCATGTAATCGCACGATGTTTGTTAGAAAAAGGTCAGCT
The DNA here is from genome assembly GCF_027579735.1 of Bombina bombina. Classification (NCBI taxonomy): domain Eukaryota; kingdom Metazoa; phylum Chordata; class Amphibia; order Anura; family Bombinatoridae; genus Bombina; species Bombina bombina. The sequence goes on along the minus strand of NC_069501.1, from coordinate 1,066,417,389 downwards.
GTTTCAGCTGAGGTAGGTAGTTTTTTATATGGAACAAAATGGGCCATCTTTGTATGGAGATTGACTACCACTAGAATGCAGTTACATCCTTTGGATTTGGGAAGTTATACTATGAAGTCTATGCCCACTGTGTGTCATGGTCTATCCAGAATCAGTAGAGGTTTCAGTAATCCATATGGTTGGGCTTTTTCAGGTTTCGAGGTCACACATGTAGGACAAGTTGACACATAATCCTTAACAGTTTGACAATGTCTTGGCCACCAGTAATTTCTGCGTACCAAATCAATGGTTTTATGAGTTCCTGGATGACCTACTAGAGGTGAATCGTGGTGTTCCTGTAGTACAACCTCCCTTAATGATGGGGTATAAAAAGTTTACCTCCAGAGTAGTATAAACCATCTGAGTTGAGTAGTAACTTCTCCTTTGGGTAGGATGTATCATCCTTTTGGGTTATACGTAATGTTTCATGAGGAACTTGAAGTGCTCCGATGAAGTGGTCTGGAGTTAAAATGGAACGGGGTTCTGTCTGTGCAGGGGGTCGACTTAGGTTTCTAGAAAGAGCATCAGCCTTCCCATTTTTCGAGCCAGGCCTGTAAGTGATATGAAACTTAAACCTTGTATAGACTCCAACAAAGTTGTCGGGCAGAAAGAGTTTTGATTGATTGCAGATATTCCAAATTTCGGTGGTCCGTATATACCAGAATGGGAAGTTCGGTGCCCTCTAAGAGGTGTCGCCAGTGTTCAAAAGAAGATTTAATTACAAGAAGCTCCTTCTCTCCAATGGGATAATTCAACTCTGGTGCTGTCATCAACCTGGAGTAAAAGGCAACAGGGTGTAGGGGCTCATTAGCAGCCTTTCGTTGGGAGAGTATGGCCCCTAGGGCATATTCTGAGGCATCCACCTCGAGGATGTATTGGAGCTGTGGATCGGGAAATCGGAGTATGGGAGCTGAGATGAATGATTCCTTAAGATACCGGAAAGCTTTTTCAGCAGCAGAATTCCAGTTGAAACTTGATTGTGTTCCTGTGAGACAGCTGAGAGGCTTGGCGATTCCAGAAAATCCTTTTATAAATTTGTGATAAAAGTTAGCGAATCCCAAGAAGTGTTGTACGTCCTTTCTACAGCTTGGAGTTGGCCAGTATTTTTTTATTTTTTTTATTTTTTTAATCAAGATTTTTTATTGAGGCAATACAAGAAAAAGAAAGAACATGAACATAATGTACATTTTGCATCACTTTGGTGATTTTTGCATACAAGACATTGTTTATCCATTGGACACTGAAACTTTTACATATAAGAGAATAAAGAGATCTTAATTAAAGTATTATATATGTATCTCACCAAAAGAACAGAAAAAAATAGAAAACATTGTATGCAAGTACAAAATCAAATAATATAATCAAGCATTACCTCTTTTTTCCTTTTGTTTCCTATATAAACACATAAGAAAATGGTAGAATTTAAACAACCCGAGAAAGTTATACTTCCTATGGAATGATATATTAATTATAGAATAGGTGTATTTATTATTTGAAGATTGACAAATTATAGGGAGTCATAACAAGTTGCTCCTACTAGATACACGTGAACGGAGGGCAAAGTGCCTCATTTTCTTTACAGACAGAAGGCTAAGAGCAACTTATAACAAAGCGATATCTAGGGCGGGTTAATACCGCTTATTTGTCCACCTAAAATAAGGGTGGACAGTAGCTAAAGGTGGGGGGACGGAGCCATAGGTTATACTGGAGTTTACAAGTTTCCCAGGCTGTCATCGTTATAGCTGAACTCTATACATATACTTAAGTAGGAACCTGCTCAAAGTCCCTGGGCTTTTATGTATACTATGGATCAGATTACATTCTGGACCAATTATTCTCACAACAGAATATCAGGATGTATGCAATATGAGAAATAAGATAAATTATATGATACATGGTATAAGATAAGATATAGGGGGCTTCTAGAGGAGCTCCTCTCCTGGGGAGATGCCATCTACCGGTGACAAGGGAAAAGGGAGTAGGGGTATGACCCGCAGGTAACAAGTACCGGCGAGAAAGGGAGGAGAGGAGCCCCGGGTGGGTTCCTTATGAATAATGCCAATTCCACTAGCCCGGCCGCAACCAGCAGAACAAGCTTAGATTAACCTACAGAACCCTTCCAAGTAAACAGACAGTATCCATATACACTGCAGCATCCTGACATACAATTAGTGTATCTATAGTGGACTTCCTAACTCAGAATGATTTGAAAGTATATACCGGATTTGCATCTATACAGCCAGAAAGTCCTTAGCAAAGATCTAGATCTAGATATAGGTTACATGAGCAAGGGTCTACAACACTGGCATTTTTATAGAAATAAGAATCAATAGGCAGGTCAACTCCTGCTCACAATGAATATAGCAGCATACATCACTATGTTAAGGATATCAGTATATATTATTAGGACCTATAGTTAGGAAAGTAGAGTGAAATAAGCAGTTATGAACACAGTGCTAGGTAATATCAAAGTACAAAGCATACACAGATAAAACTGTCAAGATATAGGTGAGAACTATACAGATTTCAAAGGCATAGCATCATGGACTTTGTTACTGTAGAGCTTAAAAAGAGCTACTAAAGCTGCTAGCTTATATATACTGGTTATAGTTATGAGAATGCTGCCTTGGAGTAGCTCTGTTGTGTAGAGCTTAATAATGAGGTGTATCAACTCCATATTAGTGGCCAAGTATTATGGGGATAAGACCCAAACACTGAACTCTATTCAGAAATATTTATGTAACATCCTACAGCATACTAAAATCAGATAGCCTAGTTGAAATATTAATGTAATAATTGACCTCAATTTGGGAAAATAAGTTTACAGTCTATACATATATCTCCATTGCTCAGCCTAGTTACATATAGGTAGGATACCTACTTTGCAGTGTGGAATGGGCACTTGATCCTTATTAGGAGACTCTCTGTGATTAAACAGTATCAATACATATAACTCTGCCTATGTAGATAGTGGTGAGCACATATAAGTCAATGTCAGACTAATTCAGCAATAAGGCTGTAAAACATTGAGGGCAATAAAGTACATGGGGGCAGTAACCACAAATCTAAAGATATAACACATTAACAATAAAACCAATGCAAATCAGTGTCCCAAAAATAAAGTTCTATATTGAGATATATTGTCTAGCCAAATATAAACTCGTAGGTCCAGCAGAATACATTAAATGTACCTAATAGCAAGGGGGTAAATTAACAAAGCTGCACAATCAGTTAGGGACAGGTAAATACAGGACAGCTGAACATCAGGCTAATACAGCTTTATCTAAATAGGTCTCCTTATTTAGGGCTAGGTTACATAGCTAGCTTACATGTTGTTGCGAGGGAATTAGCATAGAGGCCTTACATTGTGAAGGTATAGACATAAAGCTTGCAACTGTTCCTTTTAATGAGCTGAGGCAGTTTCAAATAATACGTGATAGGAAGAAGTCGCCAAAGTATATACATGAGATCCCAGACATTAGGCATTAGGTATATCTAGTAATAAGTACATTCCCCCTTCATAACAGAATCCTTAATTTAATATGAAATCTGAAAGACTGAAAGCAGACATCTTTAATAATAATCAACAAACTTATGTGTTCAACTAGGGGAACTAGCTAGTGAACGTCATATATCACTTTGTTAGAAAGAAGTAAAATAAAGCAAACCATCAGTAATTGCCATATATCCTAACTGATATGATAAAAAAAAGTCTCTTATGATTATCAAGGTGAGGGGTGTTACATTCACTGTACGTCTGTATATACAAAAAAGCCCTGTGAAGCATGTAGGCTCTTCTACACATGAGGCACAGTTAAATAAGTTCACCCAATGCCAATCTTAAATGGGGCTAACACACTGATATAGCTTTCATTTAGTAGGGTCCAGCACCTGCCGTTTATAGTGCTGTGAGCTTTCCGGATACCGAAATTATACAACGATCCTCTGCTCCTTGTCAGAACCGAAATTAAACAGAAGTCAGCTCCTAGTGTCTTGATGAGTTCGGCATCTCCTGCCCGGAGGCCAGCTGTAGCGTTCCGGATCATTAGTGCTAGGAGCTCTACACACAGATCTCCACAGATATGTGAGCAACAACATTACGATATTCATTCGGGCAATCTGCATAATCGTATCAACTAGGTACTATTATTTTGGCTGGAATCCAGCAGTGTGGCTATCGTTGCTGTCTATAGAACTTAACCACTCTAGGAGTATCGGCAAGGAGTCTGACCCCTAAGCACAATAGAACCTCATCCTCCAGGGTCCCATATTTCAAACTGAGCCATCTTGCGGCAGTTAGCCGAATCCTTCAAAAGTGCAGCCACTGTACCCCTATAGAGTCGCATATCAACCAGCCAGAAGTATGCCGGTTCCAGGGAGAGACTTCTCTTGTTGATCCCAGATGAGGCAGGGATTTGTAGGTAGTGAAGCTTATGCCTGAGTTGCTGCGTAGCAGTTAGTTGCTCGGGAGCCGGTGTCACAAGTAAGTATGCAGCCGAACACCTAAACTCCGTCAGCGGCTTCGATCCGTTCTGTCCCCCGGTTGTAGCTTCAGTGGGGTCCGACAGCTCAAAATCGCTTGAGCTAGGGGCATCAACCCCCGCATAAATCTCAGTCCCCTGTCTCTCGGGGTTAGACAGACTGCTGGTGCGCAACGTCTGAATAAAGTCTTCAAAGCACTTATCTATGTTGCGCTCCAGACTTTTTAACAGGGCTTCAATGGCTGTGGCATCCATGTTGAGGTGAGAGCACTTCCACACATATCACAGAGGTAGATAGAAGTTAATAGACAACTCACGGTCAAGAAATACTATCATGATCGGGGTGGCAAGATGGCGTCTTCCTCGTGTTCAGCACAGCAATCTGTACATACATAGAAGGTGAATCTGTCCTCCAATCTAACCATTTTCGCCGTTGTGATTGCTTTATGTGAGTCAGCTACCAGTCAACTACCACTGTCTATCAAAAGTTTGCTGATTTAAGTGGTCAAAAATGCTTAATCAATATAAGAACAGCCGGAGCTGTTGAGTTGTGCGACCTCTCCGGAGTTGGGCTAGCTCCGCCCCCCCTCAGCACTATTTTTTATAGTTGTTGGCCAGTATTTTATGGCATCGACCTTGTTGTCTTCCATTTGTACCCCGGAAGGTGATATGCGATATCCGAGAAAGGAGATCTCTTTAACATGGAATAAGAACTTCTCAGGTTTTGGGTATAACTGGTGAGTTCGTAGACGTTCGAGGATACATCTGACATGCTTCCTGTGGTTTTCCAAGGTATCGGAGTATATGAAGATGTCGTCCAGATACACCATCAAACACACGTCCAATAAATCCCTGAAGATGTCATTTATTCGGTATTGAAACGTGACTGGGGCATTGCAGAGCCCAAATGGCATCACACTATATTCATATAAGCCATAACGGGTTCTGAAGACTGTGAGCCACTCGTCCCCTTCTCGTATCCTCACCAAATAGTAGGCCTCTCTTAGATCAAGTTTTGTATAGATTTTAGCAGTGCTAAGACGTTCTACCAACTCTGGTATGAGCGGTAAGGATATTTATTTTTTATAGTCCTCTTGTTCAGTTCGCGATAATCTATGATCGGTCTGAGTGAGTTATCCTTATTCTTCACAAAAAATATGCCTGCTCCAGCAGGGGAAGTTGAAGGACTGATGAACCCTTTTTGGAGATTTTCATCTAGGTATGTTTTCAAGAACTGAAGAACTGAAGTTCAGGCTGAGTCAATGGATATAAGTGCCCTATAGGAATGGTGGAGCCAGGTAAAAGTTCTATGGGGCAATCATATGGTCGATGTGGTGGTAGTGCCTCAACTTCTTTCTTGCTGAAAACATCTGCAAAATCCTGGTACTCATCTGGTAGAGGTACCTGGTTCATCTGGAGAATCAAATGATGTTTGAAACATGTTGTTTGACAGTAAGTAGAGTTGTAATCTAGCTGCAGAGTCTCCCAATGAATGGTGGGTTGATGGAGTTACAACCAGGATAACCCTAGAACTACAGGGAACAATGGTGAGGGTAGGACATCAAATGACATATATTCTTCATGGCCTTTGTCAGTGGTTACTTTTAGGGGTATAGTTTGGTGGGTGATGGTCCCTGATGTAACAAGAGAACCATCAATAACTCTGACAGAGACGGGTTTGGTTTTCAACACAAGGGATATTTTATTATTCTTTAAGAATACTGGAGTACGCTCCAGAGTCGATTATTGCTTCAGTTTGGATTATCTGGCGATGCCATTGCAGAGAAAGAGACAAAGTATAGTAAGCTGGATTGGTAATCTTAGTATTGAAACAATTGCTTAAAGGTGTAACTTACTTTTCCTTTGACATTGCAGCAAAGGGCAGTGAACTGGAGATGCACAGTACATGCATACATTTTTTAGTTTGCTGCGCATCCTTTCCTCTGGCTGCAACCGCCCTTTCATGACACCCAACTCCATGGGAACTGGTGAATCCTTGGGTGGTGTGGCAGACGTCTGAGGAATTTGTGTTTTGTATGGGTATCCCTGAGGCGACGGTCTATCTGTACTGAGAGGTTCATCACTCCCTCCAAGGTTCGTGGAAGCTCAATCCGTGCTAGCTCATCCTTGAGAGGTTCTGACAATCCAAGCCTATATTGATTACGGAGGGCGACCTCGCTCCATTCTGAATCTGCAATGTATAACTTGAATTCTGTCACATATTCCTCCACAGGCCTTCTTCCTTGCCTTAATGCCCGTATCTTAGTCTCTGCAGAAAGCTGCCTTTGGGTGTCTTCATATAATTGACTCATTTGTGTGAAAAATCCTGTGAGTAACCCCAGAATTGGATCATCATTTTCAAAAAGAAGGTCAGCCCATGTCCTAGCATCTCCACGTAAGAAGGATATGACTGTCAGAACTTTTAACCTCTCTGTGTGATAAGTCTTTGGTCTCATTAGGAACAATAAGTGACATGCATTCTTAAACTGCCTGAAGGTAGATCTGTCACCGGAGAATTTGTCAGGTAGAGAGACCTGGGGTTCAGGAGTGTTATCCTTGATTAGAGCTTTTAGGCTCTCATTTTGTACTTGAAGTTCTCTCAATCCCTGTGACAACTGGTCGACACGCTGGGAAAGATTGTAGACTACATTAGGCAATTCTGCTGGGTCCATTCTGTTTTTTGGGCTAATTAATTATGTCACAACAGTATGATGGAATGGCTCTGTTAGCTGATCCACTCAGAGTCTGGGATAAGTGGACCTCAACTGCAGTATTACCTTAAATCTTTTGAGATGTGTTTTGCTATAAGAGGTAGCAATTAAAAGGCAGTTGCCCTGATATCTTGGTTTCAGGAGTAATAAGATGTGTAATCCTGTTCAGCCTGATACTACTGGTAAGAAAGTTAATTAGAACGTTTTTGTGAAAGCAGTAATGTCCTTTTATTTTATACTGTGACAGATAAGCTCTGTGTTCTGCTACTAAGTTTGAGCTGCTGCGAGTAGATACGGAACTGAATAAAGTGTGCTGACATCACCTATGAGGGTGTGCTGGAGGCTGGAAGAACTGAAGGCGTGTGCATCACAGGTTAGGTGACATACTGGAGGGGGCGGAGCCAGCGGCTCGCTACGGCTTAAAATAATAATACACAAATGTTCAAGTAATAAAGTTGGTACCTTTGTGGTTCTGATCCTGAGTGGCAGTGCTAGATATTGGGGTCACATTTGCAGATGGAGGATGAAATGCGGTCCAGTGAGATCCGTAACTGCGGACTGGAAAGAGAAGCTGGAGCCGTGAACAGCTGACACAGACTTTAAGCTGCGGATTCACAGGAGTAATTCGTTTGAGTGCAAATAGTTTCAGAAGATACACCACTGATAGGTATACGAGTACAGAGTTCAAATATCTTTGAATGCAGAAGTTAGGAAACAATGTAAGCAGACTTCTTCCAGGCAAGTTCTAAGCGAGTACTGAACGTAGCTGTGCTACTACCTAACAACATTAATTAGCAGGTGGTGCTGGGTTACGTGGAGATATAAAGCCTGGAATTAACCCCTTAGTGACCAGAGCACTTTTCCATTTTCTGTCCGTTTGGGACCAAGGCTATTTTTACATTTTTGCGGTGTTTGTGTTTAGCTGTAATTTTCTTCTTACTCATTTACTGTACCCACACATATTATATACCGTTTTTCTCGCCATTAAATGGACTTTCTAAAGATACCATTATTTTCATCATATCTTATAATTTACTATAAAAAAAATGATAAAATATGAGGAAAAATGGAAAAAAACACACTTTTTCTAACTTTGACCCCCAAAATCTGTTACATATCTAAAACCACCAAAAAACACCCATGCTAAATAGTTTCTAAATTTTGTCCTGAGTTTAGAAATACCCAATGTTTACATGTTCTTTGCTTTTTTTGCAAGTTATAGGGCCATAAATACAAGTAGCACTTTACTATTTCCAAACCATTTTTTTCCAAAATTAGCGCTAGTTACATTAGAACACTGATATCTTTCAGGAATACCTGAATATCCCTTGACATTTATATATTTTTTTTTAGTAGACATCCCAAAGTATTGATCTAGGCCAATTTTGGTATATTTCATGCCACCATTTCACCGCCAAATGCGATCAAATACAAAAAATTGTTCACTTTTTCACAAATTTTTTCACAAACTTTAGGTTTCTCACTGAAATTATTTACAAACAACTTGTGCAATTATGGCATAAATGGTTGTAAATTCTTCTCTGGGATCCCCTTTGTTCAGAAATAGCACACATATATGGCTTTGACGTTGCTTTTTGGTAATTAGAAGGCCGCTAAATGCCACTGCGCACCACAAGTGTATCATGCCCAGCAGTTAAGGGGTTAATTAGGGAGCTTTTAGGGAGCTTGTAGGGTTAATTTTAGCTTTAGTGTAGTGTAGTAGACAACCCCAAGTATTGATCTAGGCACATTTTGGTATATTTCATGCCACCATTTCACCGCCAAATGCGATCAAATTAAAAAAAACGTAAAATTTTTCACAATTTTAGGTTTCTCACTGAAATCATTTACAAACAGCTTGTGCAATTATGGCACAAATGGTTGTAAATGCTTGTCTGGGATCCCCTTTGTTCAGAAATAGCAGACATATATGACTTTGGCGTTGCTTTCTGGTAATTAGAAGGCCACTAAATCCTGTTGCGCCTCACACGTGTATTATGGCTAGCAGTGAAAGGGTTAATTAGGGAGTTTGTAGTGAGCTTGCAGGGTTAATTTTAGCTTTAGTGTAGAGATCAGCCTCCCATCTGACACATCCCACCCCCTGATCCCTCCCAAACAGCTCCCTTCCCTCCCCCACCCCACATTGTCCCCGCCATCTTAAGTACTGGCAGAAAGTCTGCCAGTACTAAAATAAAAGGGTTTTAAAAAAAAAATGAATTTTTTTTTTAGCATATTTACATATGCTACTGTGTAGGATCCCCCCCTTAGCCCCCAACCTCCCTGATCCCCCCCAAAACCGCTCTCTAACCCTCCCCTCTGCCTTATTGGGGGCCATCTTGGGTACTGGCAGCTGTCTGCCAGTACCCAGTTTACAATAAAATGTGTTTTTTTTTTCTTTGTTTTTTTTTTTTCTGTAGTGTAGCTTCCCCCCCCCCCCACAGACAAACCCCCACCACTTTGCTGATTATTTTATTTTTCGATTTTTTAATCTTTTTTATTTGCACATTTTCTGCAGTGTAGCGGTTCCCACCCGCTCCCTCCCCGTGCACGTGCCCGCCCCCACCCTCCCGTGCACGCGCGCGCCCGTGCGCGCCCCCAGCCACCCCGCCCACGATCCCGCCCCCCTTCACTTCCACAGGGCCATCGATGGCCGCCACCCGCCTCCCGGTCCGGCTCCCACCCACCAACACAGGGAGCAACCGATCTCCGGTGCAGAGAGGGCCACAGAGTGGCTCTCTCTGCACCGGATTACTTAAAAAGGTTATTGCAGGATGCCTCCATATCGAGGCATCACTGCAATAACCGGAAAGCAGCTGGAAGCGAGCAGGATCGCTTCCAGCTGCTTTCCACACTGAGGACGTGCAGGGTACGTTCTCAGGCATTAACTGCCTTTTTTCTGAGGACGTACCCTGCACGTCCTCAGTCGTTAAGGGGTTAAAGGTATACACTCCAACATGACAGAAACCTGACAGATACCTAGAAAGGTGCAGGAAATAGTGCTGCCATCTAGCGCTCTTGCATATGGATAACATTCATATAAAACTACTGCCATCTAGCGCTCTTGCATATGGATAACATTCATATAAAACTACTGCTATCTAGCGCTCCAGACATGTGCAAGCTTACATCCCTGCCTTTCAACAAATACCAAGAGAATGAAGAAAATTTCATAATAGAAGTAAATTAGAAAGTTGTTTTAAAATTGCATGTTCTATCTGAATCATGAAAGAACAATTTTTGGGTTTCATGTCCTTTTAACACAATTTTAGATGTTAATGGTAGGAACGGTCACTAACAAAACTGTGGAAAACAAAAGTGAAGCAATGCTCAATTATCTCTCCTTCACAATCAGGTAGCTTCATACGCATTTATAAATCTTAAGCCAATGCCATCCTCCACATTACTCCTGGGTATGGGAGCACTCATCCACTGCTGATTATGGTAATCACGTGCACATTAGCAAGTCAAAAGGGCTTTCACTTGTTTAGGCCTTGCTGGCTATACACAGAAGTACCTGTGATGTCACCACTTATTTTTGTGATGACATCATATGGAATGTGGAATTGCCCAGGGGTAGAGGTACTTCCTCACTTCTAGTGGTCTAGGGAATATACTCATCTACCCTTGAACCATTATCAGAGACAGAAGACATTTGGTAAATATGCCATTTCAAATGAGGGGTGTCAGGGCCCTGTAAGATGTAGTGGATTGCTTTAAAAATGGATATCTCTTGAAATAGCATTCTATTTTGGCTGAGGGGCTCTAAAGGAGTAATTATCTCTGCCTTTCTGTCGCAATTGCTCTGCTGCTGATCGCTTTCTTCTTTTCTTCTGTCAGCGCGGTAGCGCGTCCTTGGTTGCCTAGCAACCCTGTTTCTCTCCGGCCCCTTCTGCTGACGTCAGAAGGTCTTCTTATTCCGGCGTCTCCTCTCCTCGGTGCCTGTTTGTTCTAATTCCTGGCTTGTGAGTACTTTCTGAATCTCTCGTTTGATTAGAATTGCTGGCTTGTTTTACTCTTACCCTGCTTAACCCTACCTGCCTGATTCCTGATATCTGGACTCTGCTTGTTTGAATATTTCTCTGTTTAAACCTAAACTGCCTGATAATACGTTGCTGGACTTTGCTTGTTTGACTATTCTACTGGTTAACCCCAAACTGCCTGATTACACATTGCTGGAACTTTGCTTGCTGGACAATTCTTCTGTTTAACCCCAAACTGCCTGATAACACGTTGCTGGACTTTGCTTGTTTGACTATTCTACTGGTTAACCCCAAACTGCCTGATTACACGTTGCTGGAACTTTGCTTGCTAGACAATTCTACTGTTTAACCCCAAACTGCCTGATAACACGTTGCTGGACTTTGCTTGTTTGACAAATTCTTCTGGTTAACCCCTACCTGCCTGATTTCAAGTTGCTGGTTATTGCTTGATGGATTACTCTTTTGGTTAACCTTATCTACCCGAAGTTTCTTCTCCTGACCCTGCTGTACCAACTTCCAGTTTATTTCAGTGAGTATATTATTGCAGCTGTCGCAGGGTCAGGTCCTGGAATATACTCACAGTGCTAGGGTGTTTTTCAAACTTCATTCTAGCATTTGGGTCTAACTCTGGACTTAACCTATCCTGACATTACAAACAGGCCATATAATGGACCCTGGTGAGTTATCCAGAGCTGTGGCTCTACAGGGACAGCTTCTTGGAACCCACTCTGCATACCTGCAATCCCTGGATTCTAAGTTAGATCAAATTACTGCTCTGTTGCACAATCTCTCTCCACCTTCACAAGTCTCTGAAACACCTGTTGTTCCTGCGGCCAGTTCTAACCCTGCATTTAATCCGCCACAACCTGCAGAACAGTTTATTCCCAGAATTCCGCTACCGGATAAATATGACGGCAATCCTGAAGACTTTCGAGGATTTCTTAATCAGTGCCACCTTCACTTCAGAAATAATCCTCAGATGTTTGTTTCCTCTTCCTCCAAGATCACCATTTTAATTTCTCTTATGAAGGGTAAAGCCTTGGCTTGGGTTTCTCCACTGTTGGAAAAGGATGATCCTTTGCTCCATGATATTGACATTTTTGTATCCATATTTTCTTCTGTGTTTGATAAACCTGGAAGATCAGTGGCTGCCGAAGCAGGACTTTTAGATTTAAGGCAGGGATCTCTTTCTGTAGCACAATACGCTATAGAATTCCGGACTTTAGCTGCTGAAACTATGTGGAATCATGGGGCTCTGCGTGCAGCGTTTCGTAAAGGTCTTTGTGATCGTTTAAAAGACGAACTGGATTATAGGGATCTTCCTGATTCTCTAGAAGAACTCATCAACTTATGTATCAAGCTAGATGCTCGTTACTCTGAGCGTCTTCATGAACGTGACCGTAACAGAAGATCCTTTATCAGATCTTCTTTCCATCCTATGCCTCATTAACCAAACCTTCCTACTCCAAATACTCCTATCTCTGAGTCAAGAGAACCCATGGAGGTTGGTGCAATCAAATTATCTGAAGCTGAGCATCTCAGAAGGCGTAATCTTGGACTATGTCTTTACTGTGGTATTAAGGGGCATATGTTAAAAGATTGTCCAACTCGTCCAGTAAAAGCCAGGGCTTAACTCCAGAAAGAGGGACTGAGTTAAGCCAAAGATCTTTTTCTACCCTCAATCCCAAGCTGTTTGTTCCAGTCACTTTCCGCTTTGGCAACACCAAATTCCAGGCTCAAGCACTCATCGATTCTGGAGCTGCAGGAATGTTTATGAATTCGGATTTTGTCAATGCCTTTCAGATTCCTTTGCTTTCCAAGAGCCAAGTAATTAAGGTCACTACTGTCAGTGGTCAACCCTTAGGTTCTGGATTCATTCAATATTCTACGATACCACTTCTCATGTCTGTAGGAGTACTGCATTCCGAAACCATTTGTTTTGACATCATCTCTTCCCCTCAGTTTCCTCTCATTTCGGGACTCCTTTGGCTTCAACTACATGATCCAGTTTTTTCCTGGTCTAAAGGGGAACTTGTTGCTTGGGGATCTTCTTGTTTCAAACAGTGTCTTCAGAATACTCCCAAATCTTCTAATACAGTTGTGGCAGTTTTGGACATTCCTGATTCCTTGCCTGAACATTATCATTCTTTTTGTGATGTCTTTTCTAAGAAGGATGCTGAAATATTACCTCCACACCGGACCTTTGATTGTCCCATTGACCTATTACCAGGAGCACCTCTTCCTAAGGGTAAAACATACCCACTTTCTCGTCAAGAAAATGTTTCACTTGAGGAATATATCAAGGATAATTTGGCCCGAGGTTTTATTTGCCCTTCTTCCTCTCCGGTAGAAGCAGGTTTTTTCTTTGTGGAAAAAAAAGATGGAGGTCTTTGTCCTTGCATTGACTATCGTGCTCTTAATCAGATTACAATCAAGAATTGTTATCCACTTCCTCTCATTCCCGAATTATTTGATCGTCCCCAGGGTGCTTCCATCTTTACCAAATTGGATCTTCGTGGGGCATATAATTTGGTCAGGATTCGTAAAGGGGATGAGTGGAAAACTGCCTTCAACACTAGGTTTGGGCACTATGAATATTTAGTTATGCCTTTTGGGTTATGCAATGCCCCTGCAGTTTTTCAACATTTTGTTAATGAAATTTTCAGAGACTATCTTAATCAATTCGTTATTATCTATCTTGATGATATTTTGATTTATTCCCAGACTTTACAGGATCACGTTCATCATGTTACACTAGTACTCCAGAGATTACGTGAAAATTCTCTCTTTGCCAAGCTTGAAAAGTGCTCTTTTCACCAAGAATCTATTCATTTCCTGGGTTACATTATTTCACCGCCTGGATTCAAGATGGATTCTGACAAACTGTCGGCTATTATAGATTGGCCTAAACCAACTTCCTTAAAATCTCTTCAAAGATTCCTGGGGTTTGCCAATTACTACCGTAAATTCATAAAAGACTTTGCTAACATCTCGGCACCCCTTACAGCTCTTACTAAGAAGGGTCAGGATTGCAAGCATTGGTCTGATAAAGCCTTACAAGCATTTGAATCTTTGAAGTCTGCATTTACTTCGGCTCCCATTCTTTGCCATCCAGTTCCGAGTCTCCAATTCATCCTTGAAGTGGATGCTTCTCTGATCGCTGCTGGGGCTGTACTATCTCAGCGAAATCCTGTTACTAGCAAGATCCTTCCTGTGGGATTTTTCTCCAAGAAGTTTAATACTTCAGAACTGAATTATGACGTCGGTAACAAGGAACTGTTAGCTATTAAGATGGCTTTGGAAGAATGGAGACATCTGCTTGAAGGCACGGTTCAACCATTTCTTATTCTCACAGATCATAAAAATCTTCTGTATCTTCATACTGCCAAACACCTTAACTTACGTCAAGCCCGATGGGCTCTGTTCTTTTCCAGATTTAATTTTGTCCTCTCTTATATTCCTGGTTCTAAGAATACGAAAGCAGACGCTTTATCTAGACAATTTCTGGCCTCTGATTCTACATTTTTGGATTCTGAACCCATTCTCCGCCCTGCTAAAGTTCTAGCTAAGTTATCTACTTTTCCTTTCCAAGCATTACAGTCTGCTCAAGCCTCTGTTCCTTCATCCTTTAACATACCTCCTGGGATCTTGTTTGTACCTACAGAATTCCACCTCAAACTTCTTCGTTGGGCTCATGATAATGTTCTGTCTGGACATCCAGGAGTACGTAATACTTTGTGGAGACTCAAACAACATGTCTGGTGGCCTTCCATGGTCAAATATGTCAAGGATTATGTTGCAGCTTGTCATTCCTGTACCTCTAATAAACAGTCTTCTTCTTTACCTCTTGGACTCTTACAACCTCTGCCTGTTCCGTATTATCCCTGGTCTCATGTTTCCATGGACTTTATTACAGATCTTCCTAATTCTGCCGGAAACAAGACCATATGGGTTGTGGTAGACAGATTTTCCAAGGCAGCTCATTTTGTTCCATTACCTGGATTACCATCTGCCCGGAAACTCGCTGAATTGTTTATACTCCATATCACCAGATTACATGGTTTTCCTTTGGACATTGTTTCTGATCGAGGAGTTCAATTTGTCTCAAGATTTTGGAAATCTCTGTGCAAACAGTTTGGAGTTACCATATATCTTTCTACTGCCCATCATCCTCAATCCAATGGTCAAACTGAGCGGGTAAATCAATCTCTTGAATCCTATCTCAGGCACTATGTCAATCATCAGCACTCCAATTGGTCTCAACTTCTTCCCTTAGCAGAACTTGCCTACAATTCCCATTTCAATTCTTCTTTACAGACTTCTCCTTTCAAGGCAGCCTATGGATTTGTACCTAGAACTTTTCCTATGTCTTCTGGGGGTTCTGGAGTTCCTGGAGCAGATCGTACTGTGAAGAATCTCTGTAAACACTGGAAGAAGATTCGGGAAATTCTTCTCCTCTCTTCTCAAAAGTATAAACGATTTGCTGATCGCAAACGCCGTAAGGCACCATCATTTCGGACTGGAGACAAGGTTTGGATTTCCACCAGATACATCCGACTCAAACAACCTTGTGCTAAATTGGGTCCTAAATACATTGGACCATTTAGGATTGTTTCTAAGGTATGTTCTACTGCCTACAGGGTGGTTTTTCCAGACAACTTGAAGATTCATCCTGTTTTTCACGTATCTCTTCTTAAACCAGCAGTCTCTAACCGGTTTTCCACCAAATGTAAAGTTCCCTCTCCATTTCTTGTGGATGGTACTTCAGAATTTGAGATCAGTCAAATCCTTGATTCCAGATTACGGGGTAACCGTTCATATTATTTGGTCCATTGGAAGGGATATCCCATCACTGAACGTTCCTGGGAACCTGCTTCTCATGTCCGCGCCTCTGCTTTGATCAAACAGTTCCACGCCCAGAATCCTTCAAAGCCTGTTCGTGTTCCCCGGAGGGGTCCTTGAGGAGGGGGCACTGTCGCGATCGCTCTGCTGCTGATCGCTTTCTTCTTTTCTTCTGTCAGCGAGGTAGCGCTTCCTTGGTTGCCTAGCAACCCTGTTTCTCTCCGGCCCCTTCTGCTGACGTCAGAAGGTCTTCTTATTCCGGCGTCTCCTCTCCTCGGTGCCTGTTTGTTCTAATTCCTGGCTTGTGAGTACTTTCTGAATCTCTCGTTTGATTAGAATTGCTGGCTTGTTTTACTCTTACCCTGCTTAACCCAACCTGCCTGATTCCTGATATCTGGACTCTGCTTGTTTGAATATTTCTCTGTTTAAACCTAAACTGCCTGATAACACGTTGCTGGACTTTGCTTGTTTGACTATTCTACTGGTTAACCCCAAACTGCCTGATTACACGTTGCTGGAACTTTGCTTGCTGGACAATTCTTCTGTTTAACCCCAAACTGCCTGATAACACGTTGCTGGACTTTGCTTGTTTGACTATTCTACTGGTTAACCCCAAACTGCCTGATTACACGTTGCTGGAACTTTGCTTGCTAGACAATTCTACTGTTTAACCTCAAACTGCCTGATAACACGTTGCTGGACTTTGCTTGTTTGACAAATTCTTCTGGTTAACCCCTACCTGCCTGATTTCAAGTTGCTGGTTATTGCTTGATGGATTACTCTTTTGGTTAACCCTATCTACCCGAAGTTTCTTCTCCTGACCCTGCTGTACCAACTTCCAGTTTATTTCAGTGAGTATATTATTGCAGCTGTCGCAGGGTCAGGTCCTGGAATATACTCACAGTGCTAGGGTGTTTTTCAAACTTCATTCTAGCATTTGGATCTAACTCTGGACTTAACCTATCCTGACACTTTCTTTGAATTAGAAGGGTTAGTGACCACTGATGTGAAGATGTGTCCCTAAACTGTGGATGATCAACTTTAAAATTAATCCACTGGTGTTTTCTATGTAGGAGGAGGGGTGGTGTTGCATCTAACTTCCATCTTAGGGAAGTGGAGTGCTAATTTATTGCACCTGTAAACATTCCAATCCGCACGTTTACGGGTGTGCGGTAAATACCAGCCATTACAAGCTTGCGGTAGCAATTAGCTCTCTGGGGTAGGAGGGAGGCAGGTGGGCGGGCCATTGCTGGAGGGGGGAGGGAAGGGTGAGAACCGGTGGGACCGCAACACTGCAGAAAAAATAAATGCTGAGAGGGGCAGGGAAGGGGAAGGAGGGAGGATGAAGGAGGGAGAAGGGGGTCCTAGAGTAAAGGGGGGATTAGGGGGTAGGTAAACAATCTTGGAGAGGGAAGGGGGGTAAATGAGGGGGGACTGCTACACTACAGAAAAAAATGTGTTTTGTTTTTTTATTAAATAGAGAAGAAAAATTATAGAAGGTAATGGCAGACAGCTGCCAGTACCTAAGATGGTGGAAATTAGTTAGAGGAAGGAGGGTTAGAGAGCTTTTTGGGAAGGATCAGGGAGGTGGGAAGGTAAGGGGGTAATCCTACATAGTGGGGGGTGAGGGAGGGAAGAGACCTGTTTGAGAGGGATCAGGGGGTGGGAAATGTCAGGTGGGAGGGTAAGCTCTATACTAAAACTTAAATTAACCTTACAAGCTACCTGATTAAACCCTTCACTGCTGAAAATAATAAAAGTGTGGTGCACGAGGGGGGCGGAGCTAGCAGCCGAGGAGAGCAGTCACATCTGTTCTGTGCTCCAGGGAATAAAGCACCAAAAAACCCAAAATACGTTCTTTAAAAGACACTCTCTTTATCCACAGACTCCAAGAGAGTGGGTGAGACTTGTATCTTAATTTTTGTAGGCCAAATATCACCTGGGAACACTCTGCAGTGACGCCGATCTTTGAGGCCTAAGCGACAACCCTGGACCCTATCCTGCAGATAGCCATGCGGGCAATACCTGAAAGCCTGCCGAGTCCTTGCATCAACCCAGCTTTGCTAAATGACACCGCTGCAATTCGCAGTGCTACACAGTAGAGACTGGGACCTACGGCGGAGGCCTATAGTTGTTTGAGTACCAGAGGCCTAACATGCACCACTGTCCGATACTACTCCCCACTTACCAGACCAAACTAGAGAGGTATTAGAAGGCATATCTACCTGACATTGGATTAGCTGATAGAACGAACATTACTGCACTGACTCTCCTAAGCCTGAAGACATTTGTGTGTTGCTGGTTGCAACCTATTCTTCCATACTACTCATAAAAACATTAGGGTGCTTCTACAGCGATAACAAAATGGAGAACTTTCATTCCACAGTACGGTTCCTATTATTAAAATTAGAAGAGACCATGCAGGACTCTTGCAACATATACAGGATCTGGACATACAAGAAGAGTTACATAACATGGAGGAGCCGGAGGATGTAGCTCCCTATACCCAGCAGGAGCCCCCATTGTGTCACGCTATTCCAATAAGAGACACTAGTTGGGGCACGGATCAAATAACAGGACCATGCAGTTCTGATCTCCCTCCCTGCCCGATACCTGTGAGTTCTGCTGAGGTGGTGACAGGTTACAGGCTCAACATTTGGGCCATTGGAAGCAGGGTCTTGCAATAGACCTCCTTACTGACCTTATCTGCAATACTGAATGTATGCAGCCCTGACCTCCACTAACTCAGATGTTCCGTTGCTGCCGCGCTGTGATTCTCAGCTATTTGGGGTGCATATCCTGAGTGGAGCAAATCTCCTGGGCAGTGATGAAGGCAGAGGTGTGCGTGTGCTGCTGTGGAGTCGGGTTCAGCTACGCAATATAAAAAGGTTTTTTTTTCAGATCTAAAAGCACTATGGAGGTCTCTTACTACTTCCACTTCTTCTCACATATTCTGCTACAGTATGTACCCCATTTAGTCGTGTGTGGGATTGGATAAAAAGGGACAGCTAAGCAGTGTCTTCTGGCTCACAATTTATAAGCTGGACTTTATAAAAAAATTAGTCTAATGGTTTTGTTCATGTACACCATCATAAGAATTTAGTTTTGGTCATGTATATATATATATATATATATATATATATATATATATATATATATATATATATATATATATATATATATATATAGTAACACGCAAACTTCATTAGCCCATATGCTCTCTTAAATACAAAGGTCCATGTGCTCTATATTTTCTATTCTTGATATTATTCTGGTCTCATGTGGCACGGGTACTTTTTTGTATATTATAGATGTTTCATGTCCTGCATCAAATTTGTGTGTTCATTATATGCTTAGTTAGATATACATTATCCGACCATACATTAACCGATCATATCTTTAGACATTAGAACACATTTTATAATGTTTACTATCTGGAAAACAGCGCCTAGGTACTCTCAGGCTCTATTCCCTATATTGGTTAGCCATTTTATTTCCATCACTGAGACACTAGTGTAAATATAACATGTGCTAGTTCCTAACTTGGATGATATTTTAGATGATGACTTAATAGTCTGATGTCTGGGATATCATACTTTCTCAAGTGGTGTGACCCAGTCTTAGGCCTCTAATATATTACATAATCAAACCCAGCCCTAGCTTTATATGGTTAATTATCAGAGCTCACAGAGGAGCCATATTTCTGTCTCTCAGGAAAACAGATAGGTCTACCTGATTCATACATATTTAGCCTATGCAAATGTGTCTACTAAATGGCGAAGAAGCTCTTCTATTTTTCCCTATTAGCATCGTTAACTTATGTTCTTTCATGTTATATATATGACTTGATATATTTGCTCCTCTCTATGTCAGATCTCATTCTATCTGAGATCTATACTACTGTTTCACTGTATATCCAACAACGTAGAATCCCCAGCACACTTAGGTATAAAGGATTACACACCAACTCTATGTGTGCTTTGAGGGAAAAAGGTAGGGAAGCCTCACCCACGCCTCCCAGATCAAAGTAAATCCAACAACGTAGAATCCCCAGCACACTTAGGTATAAAGGAGTACACACTGACTCTATGTGTGTAAAAGCAGATAGTATTCTTTATTCCTCAATAGTCATAAAAACAGCAAAAATTCAATCTGGTCAAAACAGAGGTAGAAGTGGAAGCAGGTCAAACATGTTTCGTCTGTAGCAACGTAACTTCCTCAATGACCTATATGATAAGGAGGTACCGTACATGCTTATATAGGGCAATAAACACCCCCCCCCCCCTTTATGTAGTGTTGGGATTAACCCTTTGACTACTTAATTATATAACAATATAAACGGTGTTGTAGGTGAACTTCCTTATCATATTTCTCGCTACCGAAAACTAATTTTAGCATGTAAACATGAGTAGTATTGTCCTAATACATTATATAAACAAAATGTTACTAGTCGTTGTAATACAGCATTTCAGCAAAATACGACTTAACCACTTAGAGTAACATTAAACAAATTATATAAAGATATACAAATATACAGATTTCAGCTTAAAAATTGCGATGATATCAAAACAGATTAAATAGAAGTATGATCTAGAAAAAGATTTTGTAATCCTTTTAGATATTGTATATTTGACTATTAACAACTTCAATCAACAGTATTTGTCAACAAACAGTTTTACATCCCATTCACTATTTAGACCTAAAGATCCAAAAAACTTCCTGTTGTTTTCGGGTTTTATTCCTATTACCCCCTCTGGGGTGTCTTTGTACATGTTCAATACCCTGTACTGTCAGTAATGAACTGTTAGACTCATGATATTTATGGAAATGTTGGGCTATTGGAGTAGTGGATTTTGGATCCTCAATTGCTCGTAGGTGCTCCAAGAAGCAGTCCTTGAGACACCTCGTTGTGTGACCTACATACTTTTTACCACTGCCCATACATGTCAACAAATATACCACATATCTAGTATTGCAATTGATATATTGTTTAATTTTGTACATTTTGGTTTCATCTTGTGACATAAATTCATTTCCAAGAATAATATAGGAACATGTTTTAAAGGAGCATTACCAATCTTACGAACTGATAATATTATGAATGAAATAATTGAGTCAGGCCTTACATTTGTAAGTAGAAAATCACGAACATTGGGAAATATGTTGTCACCCTCCATGCTTCCTACAGAGCACAAAATGAATTGGTTAAGTAAGAAGCCAGGATATCATAGGTGTGGTAGTGGGAGATGCAAAACATGCTCCTATATTATTCTTGGAAATTAATTTATGTCATAAGATGAGGTGTCTCAAGAAACGCTTCTTGGAGCACCTACGAGCAATTGAGGATCCAAAATCCACTACTCCAATAGCCCAACAGTTCCATAAATATCATGAGTCTAACAGTTCATTACTGAAAGTACAGGGTATTGAACATATACAAAGACACCCCAGAGAGGGTAATAGGATTAAAACCCGAAAACAACAGGAAGTTTTTTGGATCTTCACTCTGGGAACCAGGATTCCTGTAGGTCTAAATAGTGAATGGGATGTAAAACTGTTTGTTGACAAATACGGTTGATTGAAGTTGTTAATAGTCTAATATACAATATCTAAAAGGATTACAAAGTCTTTTTCTAGATCATACTTCTATTTAATCTGTTTAATGTCATCCCAATTTTTAAGCTGAAATCTGTATATTTGTTTTTCTTTATATAATTTGTTTAATGTTACTCTAAGTGGTTAAGTCGTATTTTGCTGAAATGCTGTATTACAACGACTAGTGACATTTTGTTTATATAATGTATTAGGACAATACTACTCATGTATACATGCTAAAATTAGTTTTCAGTAGCGAGAAATATGATAAGGAATTTCACCTACAACACTGTTTATATTGGTATATAATTAAGTAGTCAAAGGGTTAATCCCAACACTACATAAAGGGGGGGGGGGTGTTTATTGCCCTATATAAGCATGTACGGTACCTCCTTATCATATACGTTACGTTGCTACAGACGAAACATGTTTGACCTGCTTCCACTTCTACCTCTGTTTTGACCAGATTGAATTTTTGCTGTTTTTATGACTATTTTGGAATAAAGAATCATATCTGCTTTTACACACATAGAGTTGGTGTGTACTCCTTTATACCTAAGTGTGCTGGGGATTCTACGTTGTCGGATTTACTTTGATCTGGGAGGCGTGGGTGAGGCATCCCTACCCTTTTCCCTCACAGCACTGGCATGGACGTATCAGTTTCAAGTCCCAGGAGGAATCTATTGATTGAAGGACAGGGCAGCGGAAGTGACGCGTGTTGCAACATAAAGACGTCAGAAGACACATAGAGGAGAGAGGAAGACTCTAGGAGTGCTTACCACCTTTTGTTGATGGATTCTGTTTCACTGTATACCATGTACTTAGAAATTAGGGGAGTTATGTTGTTCCTGTCCTGCATAATCCCAATAGTACACCATTAGCTGACGCTAAGTTTATCCTTACTTGTCTCATAACTAATATCCCATTTGGACCCCTAGAGCATCGTACTTTATATCCCATGCTGTACAATCCTACTACTTTAGAAACTACTGCTCTGCAGCCATTAGACTGCCATATACCAGTAGGCTATTTTATAGTGAGCATGCTATTTTATGTTATATCAGAATCAGAGTGTTACTTTACTCTACTACCAGCATGACCAAAATCTAGTTCTAAGTCCATGGGCATCACAATATCTTAGTATTGTACAAGTTTGTTTAGCTCCTAGCTCTCACATTAGAACATTTTGTATGTACAGCCCATCTAGGACTAATATTCAGTCAGTAGTTTCTTTACATCAGGATCCTTCCAACACCGTCACATTTGCATTATTACAAATTTATGATAAGGGTCCATAGTTTACTATTTCATAGGGGTATAGTGTTGTGCTGGGTGAACTATAATTAAATCACACCTCTAGAAAAATAGCTATTTGGAGAATTGCCTTTTAACCTCCTTACTTATTTGAGCTTCCCTTCATAACCCTGTATCCCACGCCACATACCCCACATCTGAGTTATCCGCCAATAGCCCTGTTTATAGTAACCTGTCTAGCGGTATGCAACATAATGTGTAAGGATACCCTTGATATTGCTACACATGCGACAGAACCTAACCCCCCCTCACATCTTTGCAGCGGTGCTTACTCGCTAAACCACCCTCCCCTCTTGTTTCCTAGTGCATTGACCCAATTATTTTTCTTCATATTTAGCTAGTAGTACATCTTGGTTCTTTGTTGTAACATGTTTTAACCAGGACAATAGATTTGTAAGGGTCATGTTAGTAGCCACAAAATATTGTACCTTCCATATATCAGCTGGCTCAGATGCAGCCTTTATCAAAACTACCTTAATTTACAAATATATATATATATATACTGTATGTAAAGCAAGGTTTCCAAACTTGTGTTTAACAGATTGACTAATATTGACTCTGCACTGTTTCTCTTTATTTGATTGTATCATTGTGTTCCTTATTACTCTTGACTACTGAGGTCTGTTATATGTTTACTTATATATTGATGTCAAACCTCAATAAAAAACTATTTAAATGGAAAAAAGTGTGGTGCACAGCTGCAATTAGCAGCCTTCTAATTAGCAAAAAGCAACGGCAAAGTCATAAATGTCTGTTATTTCTGAACAAAAGGGATCCCAGAGAAGCTTTTACAACCATTTTTGCCATCATTGTACAAGCGGTTTGTAAATAATTTCAGTGAGAAACGTAACGTTTGTGAAAAAGTTAACAATTTTTTTTATTTGATCACATTTGGCGGTGAAATGGTGGAATGAAAAATACCAAAATGGGCCTAGATCAATAGTTTGGGTTGTCTATTAAATATATATATATATATATATATATATATATATATATATATATATATATATAAATATATATATATATAGTTTTGACAGGTAAATAAAAAAAGCAAGGCTCTATTTTTGTTTAAATGGAGTGATGGAAAAAATGCTAAACATGCCCTGGGCTTTTGAGGAAGTTTTAGTCTGAAATGCCTGGTCCTTAAGGGGTTAAAATAAATTTTTTTAGCATCTTTGCATCATTGTTTAAATAACTGCACAAAGCAGTCTTTAGTGGTTAAAGTTAGGGGATGTGTGGAATTAGAACTGTGTGTTCTCTATAAATATATACAGTATCTCACAAAAGTGAGTACAAAGTACACCCCTCACATTTTTGCAAATAATTTAATAAATCTTTTGATGTGACAACACTGAAGAAATGACACTTTGCTACAATGCAAAGCAGTAAGTGTACAGCCTGTATAACAGTGTAAATTTACTGTCCCCTCAAAATAACTCAACACACAGCCAATAATGTCTAAACCATTGGCAACTAAAGTGAGTACACCCCTAAGTCGTTATCGATGCCGTCAGACATGGCAGAGAACCTAGCGCAGCAAAGGGGGTAAGTAGCGCAGGGGGCAGCAAATGTTAAATATATATGTATATATACATATATATTTATGTGTTTATATGTGTATATACACATATTAACACATAAATATATAAGTATATACATACAGTATCTCACAAAAGTGAGTACACCCCTCACATTTTTGTAAATATTTTATTATATCTTTTCATGTGACAACACTTGTGACAACACTTAAGAAATGACACTTTTTTAACATATTGTTATTACTACTTTCAACCACACAAGTACCTATAAGATACATATAACCGCTACTTTGTAAGTGTATCAAATCCCACAAATGTTTCAATCATAAAATCCTAAAGAGTTTTGATTGGATGCCTCTCCTCTCTCTTCAGTGTTAAACTATTTGAATATGCCTAATTTTGTGGAAGACCTCTAAGTCAAGAAAAGGGAAAGAATATACTGCAATATTACAATCTAGGATAGCACGTTAGATGTGAACTATATGATAACAGCGTAAGCTGAATTTAATTACACGAATATCCTTTCACATCTATATATGCTGAATATTAATATTCAGGAATAATTATGTGCTATTAATCCTCTGTTACTAGATTTATATTCCCTAATAAGAACTTATTGGTAATTTTATATAGAGATTATTTCTCTTATAACTTACATTTAACTGGAGACCTCCTTATAAATAAACTTGTATTTAGTAATTCACCAGTGAAACAATTGCTCAATATGTACTAACTATGGATTAACAACGACATCCTAGGTTGGAACCTATGATCATCATTGTTACTGATAGTAAATTGATCAATATATTTATGTAACACATCAACATCGCTAATCCCTTGTGTTTTTAAGTTGTTCTTTCTGTGTGTATGTGAAACATCATATTTTAAATAAAGATTTATTTTTAATTGTATATACTTCCCCCTCCCTTACCATTTCCTACCTCTATCCATCCAACTAGGCCCTAAAGGAATGTGAGTGCTATACATATGTACATTTGTGTCAGTCTATGACTGATTCATTTTTAGATTGTTAAAGGGACACTGAACTCAATTTTTTTATTTTATGATTCAGATAATGCATGACATTTTAAGCAACTTTCTAATTTACTCCTATTATCAAATGTTCTTTATTCTCTTGGTATCTTTATTTGAAAAGCAAGAATGTAAGTTTAGATGCCGGCCCATTTTTGGTGAACAACCTAGGTTGTCCTTGCTATTTATCCACCAATCAAAAACTGCTGTCCAGCTTACTGAACCAAGAAAAAAAGCTTAGATGCCTTCTTTTTCATATAAAGATAGCAAGAGAACGAAGAAAAATTGATAATAGGAGTAAATTAGAAAGTTGCTTAAAATTGCATGCTCTATCTGAATCATTAAAGAAAAAAATTGAGTTCAGTGTCCCTTTAACAATCTAAAAATGAATCAGTCATAGACTGACACAAATGTATATATGTATAGCACTCACATTCCTTTAGGGCCTAGTTGGATGGATAGGAAAAAATTTGGGTTCAGTGTCCCTTTAAGTTAACAATTACCAGTTTATATTTTGCTACATATAAGGAGCATTGGAATCTCTTTCCTTTTATTTTTCAGTAGATTAGTAATTATAGTCAAGATGATTATTTGCTATAGGGAATTCCCTTTATTGCTTTTCCTGTTTTACCAGTGCTTCTTGAAGTCTTAGAGGATTATATTTTAGCATACCGTAACCTCCTACACACAGGTCTGTCATACTCCGCCCACTTTTTTCTGTCCTTCACTTTTACAGCGAATTCCAAAAGCTGAGTGGAGAATTATGCAAAATCATGGCAAAATACACCTGATTGTTTTTCTTTCATTCATTCGTTCGTTCTTTCTTTCTCAAAATACTAATATTACCTTCTGCATTATTTAGTCATGCTTGGACACTGAACCCAAATTTTTTCTTTTGTAATTCAGAAAGAGCATGCAGTTTTAAGCAACTTTCTAATTTACTCCTATTTACAATTTTTCTTCGTTCTCTTGCTATTATTATTATTTGAAAAAGAAGGCATCTAAGCTTTTTTTTGGTTTCAGTACTCTGGACAGCACTTTTTTTATTGGTGGATGAATTTATCCACCAATCAGCAAGGACAACCCAGGTTGTTCACCAAAAATGGGCCGGCATCTAAACTTACATTTTTGCATTTCAAATAAAGATACCAAGAGAATTAAGAAAATTTGATAATAGGAGTAAATTAGAAAGTTGCTTAAAATTTCATGCTCAATCTGAATCACGAAAGAAAAATTTTGGTTACAGTGTCCCTTTAACATTGTTTGAAAATGTTTGCATGAAATCTCTCTATAAATAGAGCATTGCTTTGACTGGCTGTGCTATAATAATTATATAGTATTTTGGCAGCCGGCAAGAACTTACAATAATTCATATGGAGCCTATATGGCTGTTTGAACCACAATACAAACTTGTACAGGTGAGATGTTCCTCCTACATGACTTCACAAAGGTAACACACCCTGAAAAGAAAGTAGGGTGAATTGTCATCGAATCTACCAAATAAACTCAGCACACAGTACATTTTACATACATAGAAAAAATGTATCTTCTTATATATTATATTATTATGCAGCGTTTTCAGCCTTGAATGAAGAAATACAGTTAATACATTATCTAATAACTAAACAACCCCCTGGATTTATTCTCTTAATATGAAAGCATAAATTAAAAAATTGCCAGGGAGCCACCACTTTTAAATTGATGTGCAGCTCATAAGTATATTAAGCAAATCTGTCCTATTACACATGTTGCCACCATCATTTTTTTATTATGGGGCATTATATGTTTTTAAGATCACACAGGTGGCAACTACAGTCCCAATTTACCATGGGGTGCAAGTTGTGATGGTGAACTGATCAGTCTGTATCAATAACACAAAAATAGCAGTGGATACACTGGAGTGTGGAGATTAAAGAACACACACGCATATACGCACTGATGTAAGCAATGATTTCTCAGAACGCACCTGAGCAATCAAGGGTTAAGTAACTGGTACATAACACACTTGCAGCAGTGATTTCTCCCTTTGATTGATGCTAACATAGACACACTAAGATAAAATTAATTAATTGATTACCAGGCAATATAAAAGAGTTAAACAAGTACTGCATAACCTACTCACAGCAATAGTTTAACCCCTTGATTACCTAGAAAACATACAGCACTGATTAAATCCATTCACTGCTCCACTTAAAGGGACAGTCTAGTCAAAATTAAATTTCATGATTCAGATAGGGCATGCAATTTTAAACAACTTTTCAATTTACTTATATCATGAAATTGACTTTGTTCTCTGAGTATTCTTTGTTGAAAGTTAAACCTAGGTAGGCTCATATGCTAATTTCTAAGCCCTTGAAGGCCGCTTCTCATCTCAGGCATTTTGACCGTTTTTTCCCAGCTAGACAGCGCTAGTTCACTTGTGCCATATAGATAACATTGTGATCACTCCCGTGCAGTTATTTATGAGTCAGCACTGATTAGCAAAAATGCAAGTCTTTCAAAAGTACTGAAATGAGGTGACATAGGCTTAGATACAAGGTAATCATAGAGGTCAAAGTGTATTACTATAACAGTGTTGGTTATGCAAAACTGGGGAATGGGTAATAAAGGGATTATCTATCTTTTTAAACAATCAAAATTCTGGAGTAGACTGCCCCTTTAATTTGCAAAACAGCACGGCCAACCACCTGCTTATAGTATATGGGCATTTACAATGAAGCATTGTCTAAATGATATAGTGCCCTAGAATCTAATATAGCACTGTACTATAATAAATGTCATATTCTTAGGGCAGTTTGGGTTATTGGGTATGCTTTAAAAATTATTTTTATTATCATATAGAAATTATTGTGGATTTATTTGTTTTATCATAAAAATAGTAGTCATGCCAAAAAAAAAAATGTATATGTGATACAGGCAGTTTCAATATACTTCATGTAAGGCAACTTATCTTTCACTATGAATTTGATTTTAAATTCAAGTAACAAATTTAAATTTTAAACCCCCTTTAGAGCTTAAGTATTTTAGCAGGCTTTAATATTAGGTTAGGCATCTTTATAGCTATAAAGATGACATTCATAGCAATGTTATTAAAGGGATAGTCTAGTCAAAATTAAATTTACATTATTCAAATAGAGCATGCAATTTTAAGCAACTTTCTAATTTACTCCTATTATCAATTTTTCTTTGTTCTCTTGGCATCTTTATTTAAAAAAGCTGGAAAGTAAGCTTAAGAGCCGGCCCATTTTTGGCTCAGCACATGGGTAGCGCTTGCTAATTGGATGGCTACATTTATACACCAATCAGCAAGTGCTACCCAGGTACTGAACTAAAAATGGGCCAACTTCTAAGCTTACATTCCAGCTTTTTTAAATGAAGAAACAAAGAGAACAAAGACAAATTGTTAACAGTAGTAAATTAGAAAGTTGCTTAAAATAACATGCTCTATCTGAATCATGAAAGTTTAATTTTGACTAGACTATCCCTTTAAAGGGTCTAAAGTTAAAGGGACATAATACTCATATGCTAAATCACTTGAAAGCAAAATATTTTTATTTTTTACATAGAGATGTCCAGGTGATATTTTCATGACCCTTTAAGTTAGTGTTTTTATTTTTACTTTTTTGCCACTATAAATCTTCATTAACTGTAAGCTATAAAAAAGAACTGCTGGTGCAATGATAACTGCCGACAGTGTATGCTGTCAGCATTTATCGATGTGTAGCGGATATGATACGCTACATTGTATCATGTCCGCTAGCACTATAATAAATATACCCCATAGAGTTTAGACCTTTAGGCTATGCTGACCAATAAAATAAATCAGAAGGTAGGCAACTCAAGAATCCACTCTTTTGGCCAAAGTTACAATGTTAGCCACCATGCATAAGGCTATTGTGTCAGATTGCACAGTTCCTTATTTTCTTCTTTAAAGGGACATTATACACTAGATTTTTATTTGCATAAATGTTTTGTAGATGATCCATTATTTATATAACCTATACAGGTTTTTGTTTTTTTCAAATGAATAGTTTTGCTTATTTTTAAATAACATTGCTCGGATTTTTAGGCTGCTAACCAAGCCCCAAAGTTTTAGAAGTATACTAATGTATACCTACTCCAGCTTACTCGTTTTTGTGTAAAGAGTCTTTTCATATGCAGAGGGAGGGGGGAGTGTCTTCTCTTTTTGGTATACAACCACTTTCAGTGGGTGTTCCAGCTAACCTTTTCAACAGAGCTAAACTGGGAGCTTTTAATTAAATTCTTAAACAATTTTATACTGGATTTTTATATCAGTATCTGTGCACATTATTCTTTATAGCAGTGTCTATTACATGCAGCTATATGAAAATTGGTGTATACTGTCCCTTTAAGCTAAAAATATGCATTAAATGAGCAAAGCGTGTTGAAGAGCAGCGCAACACATTGGGCTAGATTACAAGTGATGCAAACAAATTTCACAGTCCCAGTGAAATAAAGGCAGGGAGAGATTATTTTAGTTAAAAGTACTTTTTATTCATCACTTGCATTAAAAGCATAACCGGCACAGCACACAGACTCCCCAGCGTGTCTTGGATATAAATGTTGGCAGAATTGTATTACACTCTGTGATATCCGCACTAGTGGGACCCTTGCTAAGGGTTGTTTTCACAAGGGAGTTATATGAATGACATTTACGCTGTATAAGTCTAAAAGTTTCGGTTTTAATAAGATTACAAGTGAAGCTGTATTTTAACGTGCGTCTGTAAAGGGTGAAATTTGCCCATTTATGGGTGTACGTTAAATAACCACACAATACAAGTGGCTGGTTAATGCTACTACAAGCTTGCGGTAGCACTTTGTGCTAGAATTCATTAACCAGAGGTCAGACCTCTGGTAAATGTAATAAAAGTTCCCTAATCTCCCCTAACATAAAGTGTAGTGTTCATTTTTACAAATAAAAATTATTAGCATCTTTTTTTTTTTTTTTTTTTTTAAATAACTGCATGAAGCAGTTATAAGGGGTTAAAATGAGTGGATGTGGGGTGTTAGAAAGTACCTTTACATAGCGATCTATGGGGACTGTGTTTAAACTGTAGATATACATACATATATACATACATATACATGTCTAAATATGTGTATTATGTAGATATATATGTATATATGTATGTAGAGATGTATTTAAGTATGTATGTGTTTTACTGTATATTTACTGTACATATTTCACATTCCAATGTTCTTCACTTACAGGATAATGTCATTTTTATTGTAAATATTTCTATATATAACTATACCTGTATATCTATCTCTATAAATATATAGGTATAAATATCCATTTTACATTAACATTATCATATATATAGAAAAATATATTAAATAATAAAAGTTACATTTTTTTCTATGTGAAGAACATAGGACTAGGGGTCAAGTCGAGTGGGAACGCATGGGAACGGAGTTCCTGCACTATTTCTGCAGGAGGAACTAAGATCACTCTGGACAGACAACAGAATCACTTCAGTAAACACTGCTGCTGATGGTGTGAGGAGCTGGCGCACACTCTGATTAGAGGGATAGTGAGATCCTCTAGTAATGGACAGTAACACTTCCTACAATACGCTAAATGTAAGACTGTCAGCGATCCTGCTTTATTATCACCCTTGTTATTAATGTTATCTTTATGATCTATTATTACACATGGTTCTTACATTTCTGTGTGGCTTGCTCTGGGGTAATTTAGCCCCCCTCAGCAGAAATAAGACTATTTCACCTTAAATGGGTGAGATTCTGTGACAGAGGAGGATTCTCAGGCTCAAAGGCAACCATTCAACCTTTCATTGTATTTAATTTGCTTTTATTAACCAAATATATACATATAAATACAATGTGTATATATATATATATATATATATATATATGTGTGTGAGTCGAAAGAGAAATTTCTCAATAGTGAATAGGCGCACTGCTATACAATTATGAATATTATAATAATAATATGCTGTATGGTGTATACATAAAAAAAGTTCAAAACCAATGAGGTGGTACAGGTTAGTTCTTTCCCAGCAAAATTCTGGTATAGGGTAAGTGATAGCGCTTACCAGAGCCAACCTCAATCCTATGAGGTAAGTGATCAGCAATGGGGTATAGATGGTCCCTTGGAAACTGTATGCTCCCTTGACAATCTCTTGGTATCTGTTTATCCTTGAAAATGGAGATCCTGGACTCTCTTATGAAGGCAGGAATGATCCTTTGGTTCTCTCTATGGTATTTGTTGAAGTACTGCAGTTTTTGGAGGAACTTATTGGTGAAATGGCAATCTTGGACTCTCTATAGATTTCTTCTTCTTTCAGAAGCTTGGATGTCCAATATTCTCATAGATGTATAGAAATAAAGAGAGAAAACAAAAACATAGAGTAGTACTGCAAAGTGATATAAGCAGAGACTGAATGTTTATCCTGGTATAAAGTAAGTATATTGTGCTTACCAGAGCAAACCTCAATCCTTTGAGGTAAGTGATCAGCAAGGGTTTAAAGATGGTTTTGTGGATGTTGAGAGTAATACCTAGTCTTTTTTCCTGTCAGTGGGAATGGCAATCCTGGACTCTCTTACTCCAGCAGGGATGGTCCTTAGGCTCCCTCTTTGTTGGTATCTTAAAGAATGTCTTGGGTGACCTTTGTAACAATGAAATCCTGGGCTCTCTGAGTATTTGTTCTCTCTTTTGATAGTGGGATGTCACGTGTCCTCACAAGAGATTAGTGATAAAATACAAGAAGCAGAGACAAAGACATAGTGTGATACCGTAAAAATGAAGTGCTATTTATTACAGACAGATAATAAAAAATGTGCTTACATTAAAAACCTTCAAAATTTATATGAGGTTAAAATGGCATAGAAATACCCTGAAAATCACTCTATGTTCAGGGATGTGCTGAAATTGAATAAGTTTAGAAGTGCAGAATCTGGTTGCTGAGCTGCAATAACATGGTGTTATAAAAGTGGCACTGGAGTTAGCAGCACTAATATGGTCTGTAAATTCCAAAAGAGGCAACCGGCAATGTTATTTTGTTTATGCCGTGGTGAGCATCAATGTGTAATCCACAATAGTAAAGTGCAGGGATACAATGCTATTTTCAATACAGTACCGGTAGTTGGCAGGAGGAATGTAGAATGAATGAATGTAGATGCCGATTCTAGCAGGACCTGTCAGCCCACTTAGTAGTGAAAACCTTACGCGTTTCGAAGTAATAACGATACTTCTTCTTCAGAGGTAAAAAAGTGTACTGACAGGCTTCGGCATTTTCCCGGTTTAAAAAGGCTGCTAAGGGGGCGTGAAGTTCAGGCCTGCTAGGATGTACGGCTAACAAATGTGTGACGTCTACGTGATTCCGTGTACGCATATAATTGGTCACAAAGCTGGTTGCTATGGAAACTTAGAGACGCTACAGGGAATGTGTGTGTTGATACTTGTAATGCGCTGAAGAGCTAAGAATTGCACCAAGGTATTACAGCGGTGTTCTTTGTATTAAAAACAAATATGTTAAAACGATCCCAAAGTTAATATGCACCGAAAACAAAAAATTACTAAAATGTATATTGAAAGACAAAATACTGCTAATTAACCTGTCGTATACTGAAGGGCCAAGTATTACATCAAAGGACTACAGCAGTGTTATTTGTTTAGTAAATAAATACTGGGCTAGCCATAAATATATGGGGGTCTTTAATTAAAATATTGGACTTAGATCATAAGGTTTCAATAATCAGATTAACGCTTTGTTAAAACGGTCCCATGGTTAATATGCAGGGAAACCAAAGGAGTTCTAAAATGTATATTGAAAGACAAAAAACTGCAATTTAAGGTGTAAAGTTAATAACAATAAATAGATAAAAGGGAGATAAAATGTGAGTAGGGCCCTAGAGAGTTGCTCCGGGCTTTTATTACGATAGGCTAGTATACTCACTAGCATAGACTCTGTGGGTTTTTGTCATATTGGAGAAGGGGGTAGAAATTGCTTGTGGTCCCAACCAGTTTTGGATTCAGGGGCCATTTGGATATGCCTCATAAGTGTAATACTACTTATTGGTCGTGCTGATTTAGTATCTATGGCAATAGGAAAGATTAAATTATGTATTTGTGTACATATGTTTATATACCGTGTAAGGATAGTGTATATAATTCTATGAGGATTGAATTTTAGTGGAAAGACCGATTTTTAGAGGAAAGCTGCAAGATCTATATCCTCATTGAGCCCCATAGGGGTCATGGTGCCCATATTATGTATCCAGTATGTTTCTTGTTGGCGTAATTTTAGGAACCTGTCTCCTCCTCTTTTGGGAACTGATACTTGTTCTAAAATCGTTCCTTTTAGCAATGTTTGGTCTTGGTTATGAATTTTTTTGAAATGTCGAGAGACACTGTGTCCTTTATAGCCTGCCTCTATATTTTTCAAATGTTCTAATAGCCGTACCTTATATGGGCGTTTCGTGCGGCCTATATATTGTAGTTTACATGGGCATTCAAGGAGGTAAACCACAAAGGTACTTTTGCAGTTGGTTAAAGTGTTAATTTCACAGGTTTTGTTAGGATATGTTTTTGAATTTATTATTTTAGTGGGGTTTTTTCCTTCATAGGCATGCGCACAGCCTTTGCAGTTAGCCCTATTGCACTTGAAGAATCCCTTTGTATTAGAGGTTAGCCAGTTAGTTTTGGACTGTGTTGCTTTCAGTTGACTGGGCGCTAGGATTTGTTTTAAACATTTATTTTTTCTGAACGTAATTTTAGGTGCTTTGCCTATACTATTTTTAAGAAACTTATCCTGTTCAAGTATAGGCCAATATTTTTTGAGTATTTTCTTAATTTCAGGGGCTGCTTCATTGTAAGTGGTTACCATTCCTAGTTTTTTGTTGTTATTCTCAGTGGATTTTCGACCTTTTTCTTTATTTGTAATGAGAAGTTGTTTTCTATCTAATTTTTTAACTTTTTTAAATGAATTATCTATCAATTTTTTAGGATAGCTTTTTTCTACTAATTTATCTTTAAGTAATTTGGCTTCTTTGATGAAGTCTTTGTCTTTTGTACAATTTCTTTTGAGCCGCTGGAATTGTCCGTATGGGATATTCTGAATCCAGGGCTTGTAGTGGCCGCTATCTGCACGAAGATACCCATTACAATCAGTGCTTTTTCGGTATAGTTTGGTGCATAGATCAGTATTTTCGTGAAATAGAGTCAAGTCAAGAAACTCTATGGACTCCTGTTCAATTTTTGATGTGAATTGAAAGTTAAAAGTATTGGTATTTATGTGTTGAATAAATTTTGTAATGGTTGTTTGGAGGGTGATTTCCTACCCATTCCTTTTCTAAAAAATGTGATTGTTTGTTTTGTTGTTTTTTGTCTTTATGAGTCAAGGGTCTGCTGTTGGCATAATATTGGTCTCGCTCATAATTTCCATTTCTGTGGTGTAATGAATTTTGTCTCTGTCTATGCCCGAAATTATAATTAAAATCAGGATGGGAGTGATTCTCTCTATTATAGTGGTATTCATAATGATTATTCTCATTGTGATTATGTCTTGTTTGAAATGGGTGATTATGTTTTCTGTAGTTATAGGTTGTATTATATTGACTATTGCCATAACCATTAGTTTCCCAAGATACTTTCTTATGAGGAAAACGTTGTCTGTTGTCATATGGATATGTATTGTTAAATTCATATGCGTTGGAGTTATAAGCATGGTTTCTATTTGGTAATCTTCTTGGAGAAGGGATAGAGGTGTGTGAAAATGTACGTTGTTGGCGACTACTGAAAGAATTTTTGCGCTGTACATTAGTAGGTTTGTTTTTGGTATTGGATGATTTTGAGGCTAATATGGGATGAGAAATGTTTTTGCTGTTTTTTCTCTCTCTAGTGTTTTTAGGAAAGGGGAAATTACTATTTGAAGTAGAGGGTTCAGGTGTATTGATGGTCTCCCACACTTCCATATCTTTATCTGTATTAATGTCATTTTTATTTTCATTAGTGATTTCTTGCATTTCTAGATAGTCACGAAGAAATTTTTTCTTTTTCTTGTGTTCTATATTTTGTTCAAATTTTTGAATTCTTTCTTTATTCTTTTCGTCTAATTCTTTAATAGAAGTGTCCCCTTTGTAAGATTCTAAATTCTTTTTGAGATCTAATTTCTGATGTTAATTTGCCGACCTTATCATTTCTATATCTGATCGCTATATTGATTAGTGTGAAAGAGGCTTCTTCTAGTGCTGTGTCCCATTCAGTAAGATATTCTACATCTTCGGGTTCGAAAATGGAAGATTTGTATAATTTGAGCCCTTTGGGTACCACTTTATATTTAATGTATCTTTCTAGGTTTACGCTGTCGTGCCAATGTATCAGTTGTTTTTTACTTAATTTTTCTAGTTTTTCAAAAATATCCCTAGGATTCATATGTTGTTCTATCACTGTCTTACTATCTTCATCTAAGTTGATGGAAAGTTTTTTTACTTTTGTTTGAGGATCAAAATAATTTCCGAACTCAAAACTGGTTGGTTCCATATCTTTTATGGATGAAGTATTTTTGGTAATTGTGTTAGTTGAGCTGCTAGTTAGGGTAAGAGTCACCCGGTTGGGTGATGTAATTGAGAGGAAGAAAGGGGGGTCACCAGCGCTAAAACTACAATAGGAGTGTTAACTAGTATGTTATAGATTGTATATAGAAAATGTGTCAATGGTTGAAGATGTGATGTTTTTTTTATCTAAAATGTCTGCACTCACTTGGTTGGTAGGGAGTGCAATAAATCTTATATATATATAAATAAAATATAAGAACTGAGCGTGCGGCCTAAAATGTGAGTCAGTGTACCCGTGTCACTGAATAAAATGTGAGTCGAAAGAGAAATTTCTCAATAGTGAATAGGCGCACTGCTATACAATTATGAATATTATAATAATAATATGCTGTATGGTGTATACATAAAAAAAGTTCAAAACCAATGAGGTGGTACAGGTTAGTTCTTTCCCAGCAAAATTCTGGTATAGGGTAAGTGATAGCGCTTACCAGAGCCAACCTCAATCCTATGAGGTAAGTGATCAGCAATGGGGTATAGATGGTCCCTTGGAAACTGTATGCTCCCTTGACAATCTCTTGGTATCTGTTTATCCTTGAAAATGGAGATCCTGGACTCTCTTATGAAGGCAGGAATGATCCTTTGGTTCTCTCTATGGTATTTGTTGAAGTACTGCAGTTTTTGGAGGAACTTGTTGGTGAAATGGCAATCTTGGACTCTCTACAATGTGTGTATATATATATATATATATATATATATATATACACACACATATAAAACAATATTAATTGTGAGGGAGGGTGGAAGTCTTTGTGAGTTCCCACACTTTATTTTGTAGTACTTGATCCCTGCATAGGAATGTAAAATATGTGTGTTTGGTTAGCTCACATGAAGAATTACTTAACTTCAATGCACGTTATGGAAATATTGGATTAAAAATATTAAAAAAATGAATAAAAATTATTAAAAATTGTTATGCACACTGAACAATATTTATATATGCATATATATTGTGAAACAAAAAAACAATATTTACAGTGACAATCCTTTTTAATTTGTGACGTTTCGGGACCACAAACGTCCCTTCCTCAGAGGAAGGGACGTTTGTGGTCCCGAAACTTCACAAATTAAAAAGGATTGTCACTGATGACTGAAGTCCAGCAAGTGTTTTTTTCTAAACCTTTTATTTACCTTGCAATAGCACCCTGGCAGTTGGAGCTTGGTGGTGAGAGTGAACACACAATACTACTTGTTCTGTAACTGAGGAACATTGGAATGTAAACTATTCATAACATTGACTTCTATGGGGAGAATACATTAACACGATTGCGATATTTGGTTAGCATAAGTCATGTTTCGCTTGTGCCCAAACTTTTTACTTTCAACTTGGAATACACCCCAAAAAAGATTACTTCTAGTGAAGTTTACGCTCAAGCAAAAAAAAAACGCCACTTGTAATCTTGCCCAATGTGTCACTTTGACCATGGCCTGAGAGCCATGCAGTCCTTTGCACTAGTCTTTGTGGCCTCTGGGAAAAAGAAGATCTAAGAATGTGTACCATAGTTTTGTGGCCCAGGGAAAAGTAAAACTAAAAATGTGTGCTTTCGGGACTTCTGGTGGATGGGCACACAATGTGGCCAAAAACTCAAGAGTCTTGTAGAGGAGCGAACAGCAGGCAGAGGGTATCCTTCAATCTTACCTAAAACTGGACCTTTTCAGGAAGTATATTATTATTTGTGCGTTTCATAGCCATAAATACAGTATATAGGCAGTCCTTAAGAGTTTTAAAATATTGATCCATTGCTAAATGAACTAAATATGAAAAGCTTAGAGGAGGGAAAAAGGTGAAGGTTTGATTTTCACAAAATTAATATCTGAACGAATGCACTAACAAATTTAAAGAAAAAAAATGCCTACTAATGAAATTCACACTGTCACCTGCAGCAGAGAATCATTTACATTTGTTTAGTTAATACTCAGTATTTGTTTTTGTTTTAAAACTAAACAAAAACTGAACAGTGCAGCAAACAAATATTCTGAAAACTAATTTCTCAAAATATTCGTTATAAATAATTTTTCCAAATGAATTATTCACTGCTGCACAATTCTAGTATCTTTTATAAAATAGAAAAATACAAGAACAAACGGTAATGATCTCAAGCTGAAGGGTATTAAGTTCAGAAATCATTTTTGGAAGCACTTCTTTAGGAAAGGATGGTTGATTCTTTGAATAAACTTCTTTTAGAGGTGATAAGGACAAACACTGTGGGGACTTTAAGAATGCCTGGGATATGTATAGGGCTATCCTACAAACTAGGATACGTTTATGCTTTTAGGATTATTTTTTATTTTCATCCTGCCATGGGCATTTCAAAAGATTCTAGGTTGAAAATTAATTGTAAATGACACATTTGAGATTTGAGGGTGCTGCAGTAAAGAATAGTTGCCCAAGCAAATCTTTAGAACTGCCACTGCTGAAGTGAGACAAATATGATTAAGTCAGGAACGTATTAAAAACCTCCTCAACCTGTGGCAGCACTATCCAGTAATACTCAAGACTTGGGCACTCCTCAAAGTTACTTCTTATTCTTAATAGAGTTCTTAATTCCCTCAGATTATGGGCAAACATGCATAAAATAATTAAAAAACAAATACTGGATACAGAGAAGGCATTCAATAGAGTCTTTACGGATTACATGTTACGGGTCTTGAGAAAATTTGGAATTAGAGGTCCTTTTCTCAATGCATTGTTAGCTGTATATTCCAAACCTTCAGCTTTTATTAAAATAGCGGGATATCAGTCAAAACCTATCAAAATCCAAAATGGAACTAGAAACGGATGTCCTCTCTCCACTTTACTATTCACACTTAGCATTGAACTTTAGCCACGAATATCAGAGATCATAAAGATATAGCTGGTATTCAAGTAGGTAAATCAATACATTAGCGTTATTAGCAGACTACATGATTTTAACAATTACAAAACCTTTATTATCTTTGCCACAACCTTACTCTTGAATTTATTCTTAAAATTTGGGAAATTGTCAGGATAACGACAAATGTGAGGCAATAGTAAATTTACCAGAATGCTCTTATAACTAAACTGATTTTTATTGGTCATCTAAAGCAATTAAGTACTTGGGCTTTAATCTACCTAGCAAACTTGCAATGTATATAAAACTAACTATATCCCTACATATTCTTATTTAAAAAATTAAATGAAAAAATGGGCTACATATAACATTTCTTTATATGGGAAAATACTAGTTAGCAAAATGGTAATCTTACCAACACATTTATACTTCTTTAGATCTCTTCCCATACCCCTACAGAGATTAGATCTAATAAACTTTCAAAGAGAACTAATGGGATTTATTTGGAAATATAAACAGCCAGAATTAATAGAAAGACAATGCTTTCACATAAAAACAAGGTGGCCAAGGAGTGCCAGATCTCAAAGCATATTATTATTTGGCCAGGAAGGCGCAGACAGCATTATGAAATAATAAACAAGATAACTTAACATGGAAAAGTGAAATGATAAAAAATAATCTAAAATCTACCAAATACTCTGGTCTTTGAGGGTCAAGGGACAATAGAGCTTCCAATTGGGCAACATATATTACTATTGCAAAAATTATGAAACTTTTGGATACCTTTATAACAAAATGTCCCTTGTTATCTGGGAGCTCACTGGCTACCCCATCAATTACCCTTTCTTCCAAAATAGAAGAGAAGAAGAGATGATATTTTGGCCAACAAAGGCCTATATCATATAGCAGATATACTTCAAGGTGCTAATGTTCTCACTTTTGAACAATACCGAGATCTTCCTAAAAATCTTCCAAATGATTAGTTCCATTATTTTCACTTAACCTCTAGAGTTAGGGAAATATAGAAAAAACAAGAGATTAATATATTCACATATGGGAAGAATTGAAGATATAGGAGGGTAAAATAAGGCTAGACAATAGAAGGAACCAACGGGTTAATGCATCTTGATAGTCAGACCATAAAAACACTACAAAACTTATTTTTCTTCTGGGTGTGTCGGCAGACAACCATTTTTTTTTCTTTCCTATCAATCTTTTCTTCTACTCTTTAAACTGTATTATTTAATTCTACTCATCTCAGTGCACTAAACTTTTAATTTCTACATAGTTCATACCGAAAATGTATATTGTTTATGACAAAAAAACAAAAGACTATTATTATTATTATTATTATTATTATTATTATTATTATCAGGTATTTGTAGAGTGCCAACAGATTCCGCAGCGCTGACTAGTATTGTTGAAGATGTAACAACATTTATGTCTCAGGAAAGAACCACACGTTATAGAGAAATAATATTTTGTAAGATGATGAATTTGATCCACATATTTCCAGTGTTGGATTGTGTACGTGAATTTAATATGAGTTTATCAATCAATACAAATCATTTAAAAATAAAATGATATATAAAAATGCTGGGGCCTACGTTGTAGATCACAATTATCTAGCATTCATTCAATATGCAATTGCATATTGCATCTTTCAGTTTTAGCTTGTTTTTTTCATAAAAAGATCATTTAAAAAATAAGTATTAATTATATAATCTGTATATAGACCCTGTGCTTAATGCTAATGGCATATAGAGTGTTTTTATAAAGAAAAAAGAAACAACATACATTTTTTTTAACTATTTATTTTAACTAGGTACAATAGCTATTAAATAGTTATTAACTATTTAATAGCTACCTAGTTAAAATAATTACAAAATTACCTGTAAAATAAATTCTAACCTAAGTTACAATTAAACCTAACACTACACTATCATTAAATTAATTAAATAAATTAACTACCAATACCTACAATTAAAAACAATTAAATAAACTAAACTAAATTACAAAACAAACAAATACTTAATTACAGAAAATAAAAAAATATTACAAGAATTTTAAACTAATTACACCTAATCTAAGCCCCCTAATAAAATAAATAATAATAAAAAAATAATAAAAGTCCCTACCCTATTCTACATTACAAAGTAATCAACTCTTTTACCAGCCCTTAAAAGGGCTTTTTGCGGGGCATGCCCCAAAGTAATCAGCTCTTTTGCCTGTAAACCCCCCCAACATTAAAACCCACCACCCACATACCCCTACTCTAACCCACCCAAACCCCCCTTAAATAAACCTAACACTACCCCCCTTAAGATCTCCCTACCTTGAGTCGTCTTCACCCAGCCGGGCCGAAGTCTTCATCCGATGGGGCAGAAGAGGACATCCAGACCGGCAGAAGTCTTCATCCTATCCGGGCAGAAGAGGACATCCGGACCGGCAGACATCTTCATCCAAGTGGCATCTTCTATCTTCATCCATTCGGAGCGGAGCCATCTTCTTCCCAGCCGATGCGGATCCATCCTCTTCAAACCGACGCCTACTCGCCGAATGAAGGTTCCTTTAAATTACGTCATCCAAGATAGCGTCCCTCGAATTCCGATTGGCTGATAGGATTCTATCAGCCAATCGGAATTAAGGTAGGAAAAATCTGATTGGCTGATTCAATCAGCCAATCAGATTGAGCTCGCATTCTATTGGCTGTTCCAATCAGCCAATAGAATGCAAGCTCAATCTGATTGGCTGATTGGATCAGCCAATCGGATTGAACTTGAATCTGATTGGCTGATTGAATCAGCCAATCATATTTTTCCTACCTTAATTCAGATTAGCTGATAGAATCCTATCAGCCAATCGGAATTCGAGGGACGCCATCTTGGATGACGTCATTTAAAGGAACCTTCATTCGGCGAGTAGGCATCGGTTGAAGAGGATGGATCCGCGTCGGCTGGGAAGAAGATGGCTCCGCTCCAGATGGATGAAGATAGAAGATGCCGCTTGGATGAAGATGTCTGCCGGTCCGGATGTCCTCTTCTGCCCGGATAGGATGAAGACTTCTGCCGGTCTGGATGTCCTCTTCTGCCCCATCGGATGAAGACTTTGGCCCGGCTTGGTGAAGATGACTCAAGGTAGGGAGATCTTCAGGGGGGTAGTGTTAGGTTTATTTAAGGGGGGTTTGGGTGGGTTAGAGTAGGGGTATGTGGGTGGTGGGTTTTTAATGTTGGGGGGGTTGTATTTTTTTTACAGGCAAAAGTTTTGATTACTTTGGGGCCATGCCCCCCGCAAAAAGCCATTTTAAGGGCTGGTAAAAGAGCTGATTACTTTGTAATGTAGAATAGGGTAGGGACTTTTTTTTTTTATTTTATTAGGGGGCTTAGATTAGGTGTAATTAGTTTAAAATTCTTGTAATATTTTTTTATTTTCTGTAATTTAGTGTTTGTTTGTTTTTGTAATTTAGTTTAGTTTATTTAATTGTATTTAATTGTAGGTATTGGTAGTTAATTTGTTTAATTAATTTAATGATAGTGTAGTGTTAGGTTTAATTGTAACTTAGGTTAGGAATTATTTTACAGGTAATTTTGTAATTATTTTAACTAGGTAGCTATTAAATAGTTAATAACTATTTAATAGCTATTGTACCTATTGTGCCTGTAAAATAAATATAAATCCTAAAATAGCTACAATATAATTATTCGTTATATTGTAGCTATATTAGGGTTTATTTTACAGGTAAGTATTTAGTTTTAAATAGGAATACTTTAGTTAATAAGAGTTAATTTATTTCGTTAGATTAAAATTATATTTAATTTAGGGGGTGTTAGGGTTAGACTTAGCTTTAGGGGTTAATACATTTATTATAGTAGCGGCGAGGTCCGGTCGGCAGATTAGGGGTTAATACTTGAAGTTTGGTGGTGGCGATGTGGGGGGGGCAGATTAGGGGTTAATAAATATTATGTAGGTGTCGGCTATGTTGGGGCAGCAGATTAGGGGTTCATAGGGATAATGTAGGTGGCGGCGGTGTCCGGAGCGGCAGATTAGGGGTTAATTGTGTAATGCAGGTGTCAGCGATAGCAGGGGCGGCAGATTAGGGGTTAATAAGTGTAAGGTTAGGGGTGTTTAGACTCGGGGTTCATGTTAGGGTGTTAGGTGCAGACTTAGAAAGTGTTTCCCCTTAGGAAACAATGGGGCTGCGTTAGGAGCTGAACGCTGCTTTTTAGCAGGTGTTAGGTTTTTTCAGCCCAAACTGCCCCATTGTTTCCTATGGGGGAATCGTGCACGAGCACGTTTTGCCAGCTTACCGCTACCGTAAGCAACGCTGGTACCAGCGTTGTTTTGGAAGCAGCGGGTAGGAAAAAAAGCTGCGTTAGCTACAAAACTCCAAATCTAGCCGTTGGCGTTTTTCACATTGACAAAGTTTTAGAGGCACTAGGATTTAGTCGACATATATATCTGATTTTCAAATAGTAGATTCATTTAATTCCTTTTAAAGCTTAGATGTTTGATATTACTGTAGATATGTTGTTGTACATTAAAGAAACAAAAAGCAACACCCTAAAGTAAAAAAAAAAAAACATATTTGCATTTTGTTCTAATCCAGATCATGTTTTTTTTAGATTTTTCTGTATACTGCCTCAACACTTTTTGAATTTCAAGGGTCAAGCACAATAAATGGAGCCTTTAAATTTTCTGATGTGCAAGAAAAACTGGAAAAACTTGCTGTGTAAAATTAAGATTCCCTGGAGACAAAACTATATACACAACAATCTGCTAGCAAAACCTGTAAAGCTGTTTCTGCATCTAAATTACTTTTAACATAATTATTATTTAGATTATCCAGCAAAGATGTCAAAGATAATTCCTTCAAATTTCTGCTGTGGAAATACCTGTAATGCTTCTTAGATCTACACATGCTTTATGTCTCTCTCTCTCTCTCTCTCTCTCTCTCTCTCTCTTCTCTCTCTTTTTCTCTCGCTCTCTTTCTTTCTTTCTTTCTTTCTTTCTTTCTTTCTCTCTACCTCTCTCTCTTTCTCTCTCTCTTTCTCTCTCCCCTTCTTTTCTCTCTCTCTCTCTCTCTCTCTCTCTCTCCCTTCATCTCTCTATCTTTCTCTTTCTCTCTCTCTCTCTCTCTCTTTCACTCTCTCTCTTTTTCTCCCTCT